>NC_043007.1:57666738-57676738 GCF_006345805.1 Octopus sinensis | reverse complement strand
TGGAAATTTGTATATGCATGTCATATCATTTCTCTGTGTACTCAGTGGGCGTGTGCACATGTTGTTCACGGAGATGCGTGCGTGTATGTGCATGCATGTGTATATAAGAGAGAGAGAGAGTGTGTGTGTGTGTGTGAGAGAGAGAGAGAGGGAGAGAGAGAGAGAGAAAGAGAAGGAGAGACAGAACTATATGTATATGTGTAGCATTGGTATAATACATTTGTCTGTGCAGAGATTTGTATGAGTGGAAACATGCATACGTATATAAATTCGTACCGGCTTATACATACATACATACATAAACACATACATTCACATACACAGTCTTTTATACAGAGGTATCCATGTTAAAAGGGTATAAATACTGCTGTAATTTCATTATTCTCCTTCCACTGAGTTAAATGCATGTATGTCTAAATACATACATGCATACATACATACATACATACATACATACATACATACATACATACATATATAAATATGTATATATATAACTATATATATATATATTCTTTTATTTTTTATTCTTTTATTTGTTTCAGTCATTTGACTGCGGCGATGCTGGATCACTGCCTTTAGTCGAAGAAATCGTCCCCAAGACTTATTCTTTGTAAGCCTAGTATTATTATATCGGTCTCTTTCGCCGGACCGCTAAGTTACGGGGACGTAAACACACCAAGATGGATTGTCAAGCGATGGTGGGGTGGGGTCCGTCTACAAAATCCAAACACAAGACTTTGGTCGGCCCGTGGTTTTAGTAGAAGACACTTGCCCAAGGTGTCACGCATAAGTAACAGAATGACTCAAAGTGCGAGAATTTCATGCATTGGCGCTTAGCTTCATAAATGCCAAAGCATAAAATTCGTAGCTTGAGACACCCTGTTATTTCTGTTAAATATTAATATATACACACACATATACTCATATTCTGAATTGTATTTTTCCTGTTTGCATCAACATGTCCGTATGTATATATATATATATATATATATATATATATATATAAGATTTCGATATAAGATTTCCATAGAATAGGCAACAGGCTTAAAACGTAAGTACTGGAATCGATTCATTCGACTATAAATTTTTGAAGGTGATGCTCCAGCATGGCCGTAGTCGAAGGACTGAAATAAGTAACAGATAAACAGTATATGTACCAAATATACAGATATATATATATATATATACGTACATACACATGCCATACACACTCACAAACAATCACACACACACACACACACATATATGTGTGTGTGTGTGTGTGTGTGTGTGATTGTTTGTGAGTGTGTATGGCATGGTGGTTACCGCCCGTTGATAAGGGACAAAAATCCCGAAACTAGTCAAAGACTTGTTTTATTTATATTCCTGAGTGCCATACTAATACAATTGTTTGTTTGTACTCCACCTGCCTTCGTCTTTTGTTTATTTTCATAAAGCTTCCCGTTATATAATATATATATATATATATATATATATATATATATATATATATATATATATGTGTGTGTGTGTGTGTGTGTGTGTGGTGTGTGTGTGTTTGTCTGTGTATGCACGTATATGATGCAATTTCAATACCTGAAATGGAACAAAATATATGAGTTGCAACAATAATCCCAAAGCAACTAAGAGAAGAATAAAAAAAAAGTCAAATAAATATTAAGACTACATTATTTCTATGTTCTATGATTCATTCTTCGTACGTTGTTTTAATACATTTCATCCTAACATGTCATCTTGCATTTCTTCTTAGTATATCATTATTATCGTCGTTGTATTCATCATCGTCATCATCCTTATATTCTCATTATTATCATCACCTTTGTCATCGTCGAAGCTGCCGCTTAAGTTATTCTCGTCGTCGTCATTATTATCATTATTTTTATTACTATTATTGTTATTGGTGTTCCTCATCGGTCGCCCTTGTGGCAAATAAATGAGATCATTATTATTATTATTATTTCTTTTTCCCTCAAGTTTTGTTGGACGTTTTTGCATGTATACATACATACATGCATACATACATACATATATATACATGTATGCATATATATATGTATGTGTATATATATATATATATATATGTGTGTGTGTGTGTGTGTGTGTGTGTATATGTGTGTATGTGCGTGTACACGCACACACACACATACACAAACACACACACACATACACACACACACAAGATAGATACAATAGAAAAGGTTCAAATCAGGCAGACTGCGATTAACACATATATATATATATACGGGTTGAAAAAGGATAAAATAAGAATTGTCCAATCTGAAACATATTTTATCTATATTTTATTATTATTATTATGTTGACATGCATGTATCTCTAGGTCCATGTATATTTTTAGTTTTCATATATATCTTTATATTTCTATATTTTTATATTCTGATATATCAATATATGTTTCAGATTGGACAATTCTTATTTTATCTTAATTAAACCCGTATATATATGTGTTAATCGTAGTCTGCGTGATTTGAACCTTGTCTATTGTATCTATTATACTTGTGTAGCATCTCGGGTTCAACTTGAGCATTTCTACGTTGTTTTTCGAAAGAAAATTATAATTTTATATATATATATATATACATATTCACTTGTTTCAGTCATTTGACTGCGGCCTTGCTGGAGCACCGCCTTTTAGTCGAATAAATCGACCCCAGTACTTATTCCTTGTAAGCCTGATACATCAGTTTCTTTTGCCGAATCGCTTAGTTACGAAGGCGTATACACACCAAACTTGGTTGTCAAGTGATGGTAGGGAGACGAACACAGAGATACATAATATATTATATATATATATATATATATATATATATATATATATATATTATATATATATATATGTATACACGACGGGCTTTTTCAGTTACCGTTTGCCTAATTCAGTCTTTGGTCGGCCCGATGCTATAGTAGAAAACACTTGCCCAAGGTGCCACGCAGTGGGACTGAACCCGGAACCATGTGGTTGGGAAGCAACCTTCTTACTACACAGCCACTCCTGTACATACATAATACGTGTGTGTGTGTGTGTGTGTGTACATGTGTGTGTGTGTGTGTGTATTATATACCTACTTACACACATATATTTTGTACGTATACATATATACAAATACATAATGTGCGTGTATATGTATCTCTATCTGTCTATCTGTCTATAGACAGACAGACAGACAGATAGATAGATAGATAGATAGATAGATAGATAGATAGATAGATAGATAGATAGATAGATAGATAGATAGATAGATAGATAGATAGATAAACCGACAGGCAAACAGATAAATAGTTAGATAGATAAATAGATAGATACACACATTTATATATTCATATATATCTATACATACATGTTGAGGTATATGCACGCCCCCACACAATATATGCTCCGTTTGCCAACTAAAGCTAATATTACCTTTAGTCATTTATTGAAGGCTTCGTCTGTGCAATAACTTTAATCTAGATTGAATTGGCAGTTGGTTTTGTTGATGTCGTTCTTCTTACTCTTGCTGCTGTTATTGCTGTCATTGCTACTATTATAACCCAACCTCCTCTTTACCTCTTCCCACCCTCTTTTCCTTTCTTTAGCTATTTCTTTCTTTCAATCTTTTATTCTTTATTCTGCTTCCCCTTCTTTCCGTTCCTTTATTTCTTTATATTCCCGGCCGTATGTTTGTATGATTTATTTTTCCAGAGATTCTCCTGAAAAGTCGGCTCAATAGGAAAGTAATAATATTTCTATTAAAAAATCCACGTATACTTGTTTGCAAAATGTGTAGAAATGTACGCTTTTTAAGGAAGCACTGGCGTGGATATCTGAGGTCTTGGGTGGATGTCTTAGTGTTGGTCTTCGCTGCGGTGATGTCAATATTTCTGTTGGTGTTGCTGCTGGTGTCAGCGATACAATGTTGCTGTCGACGCTGGTGTTTGCGTTAATGCTAATTATGTCGACGTTGGTGATGTTGTTCTTGTTGTCGCTGTTGGTGATGCTGCTGATGTTGGTATTATTAGTGTTAGTGTTGACATTTGTGTTATTCATCTTAGTGGCAGACATTGTGGTCGAGCTGTTCGACGGGATTGTTGTTTGCTGGCCGTTGTTGTGGTTGTTGTATAATTGTTATAAAGATTATTGTGATGGCTATGACTGTGATTGTTTGGTCACACAAGGCTGCTGTCGAGTGCTGTAATGGTAGGAGTATTGACAGTAATATAATCGGAGTGACAGTTTTAATATTTGAGGTAGAGGTGGTGCTAACGATATCAGAGAATGTTTGCGGTGGCGGAGGAGATTATTGTGGTATTAGCAGTGTTGCTTGCATTGGATTCTACGGCTATCTATGAGGTGATTATTAAGCGATATTAATGGTAACGTTAATAACATTGAGTGTCTTAATGGTTGTTTCAGCGTACACCCCGGCCTTGATAAGAGTGGGAATATTGGAATATAGTTGTGTTGGTTTCAGTGACGAGATTCACTGTTCTATTGGCAAGGATGATATTGGTTGTGATGGTCATATTGTGGTTTCGTTTGTGAATACGGCATTATGGGGCAGCAGGCGGTTTATAGGGCCTAGACTAATACTAAACGAACCTTAATTCAGCTAAGTTGTATATATAAATTAATATATATATATATATTATATATATATATATATATATATATATATATAATATATATATATATATATATATATATATACATGTATGTATGTATGTATGTATATGTATATATACCTATATATCTATATTTCGATCTATCTATTCACGCACAAACACCCCCCACACACACACACACAACATACACACACACACACACACATACATACATATTTATATATATATATATATTATATATATATATCTATATATATATATTATATATATATATATATATATAATATATACATACATACATATATGTATACATCCAGACAGTTTTTTTCTCTCCATCTGTTTCCTCTTTTCATTCCTCGAAAGGCTCGAAACGTGAAAGACTACTAATTTTCCTGAGCGTCAAATTAATACAACTTATTACGTCTTAATCATTCGATTTTTTGTTTTCTTATATAATTTCAAACCATATATATGCGGACTCTAGATGTACAATAGACATAACTCTACTTTCACCACCAGTAAAATTCCCAATTGAGAAGGATATCAAGCAAGGTGATACTATCTCTCCAAAACTCTTTGCGGCGTGTCCAGAAATGGTAATCAAGGAGATCAACTGCACAGGTTGTGTGAACATTAATGGCTAAGACCCAATCCCCGATTCGTATATGACATTGTACTCATCGCTGAAACCCAAACCAGCTGTACACCATGCTGACAAGGTTGAACACTTAGTGTTTAGCAGTACAAAACAAAATTGGAAGATGTAGCACAAGGACAGATGGTGTTTAAAATTTACGACAGCCTTTTCGGTAGAATTCTATTAATGCATTCATAGATAGAGGATTACATCAAAACATACAAAAACCACCATCAGTTAAAATTTTAAAGAGATAAGATTAGAAATAATTAAGCTTTCTTCTAAGAATTTGGACATCAGTTGTGTTAGTTAATTTGAACTAAACATTTAAATATATAGGAGAATTAAGTGTGGCTAAAACGGGCATATCTATTATATAAAATCCGGTTTGTCTGTGCGTGGGTCTTCTAGGATCTCGGGCATCCTCCATCCGATTGCGCTCAAATTTGATATGTAGATACCGACGGTATCAGAGTGTGTATAACTCTTGAAAAATTACAAAAATTGATTCCAGGTGATAATGCGATCAATAAAGCCGCGGGAACGTGCATTTGTACGTGCAAGTACATCAGCTGCTGCCACTAGCTTTTCTATGCCATTGAACATCCCGTAAAGTAAATTAACTTAAAATTAGTTACTTAGTTCCCTAGGTTGTTGCTTTTCAGCAAAAATCGCCCCATGTTGATTTCCTACATGTTTTATCGGATAAATTTATTATTGTCCCAGGTACGTTCTCATAAATTCATCATGCTTTTCCATCTAGATTTACCTCCAGCTAACCCATTTGCATGCAATCGTTTTTGTCCTGCTTTTCTTCCGTCAACCTGTACATAACTGCACCTTCCATTTTTTTTTGTTTTTGTACTGTTTCTTTCCTGCCAAGCTTACTGTTTAAACCATGTTTGTGTTCTCCCAGTCAATAGCCTTATCATTACTGGTATTTTAAACTCTTCAGTTGCATATTTGTGTGAATAAAATCGTTTTTCTTTGAAATAGAAAAAAGGCTATCTTTATTTCTTCTTTTGCTGGTGTCTCAAATTTAGGTTAAATCAGTGTTTCTCTAAGGGGAGGCCTACAGAACGGTCGGACAAGTTGTTTTGAGAAAATTTGGTTGAAATGTTTGACAACTCAGCACCGTTCATTGGACGGGAGTGGGGGTGATTTGCTTGTCTTATAAATAAATGTGTAATGCAAGGAATACCTTACTATCCGGTTACATTACAAAATCAGATTGATATTTCGAAATATATTACGATTTCTTTTTACAAACACAGCTACCAAACTATAAACAAACACAAGGGGGTTCTAAACACTGGGTATATGTCGTGTCCTATATACCGCATCACAGAGTGGGGTGGGGTAAGAGAGAGAGAGAGAGAAGTAAAGAAAATTTGTATGTGTGAGTGTGTTGTGTTTGTGTGTGTATATATATATATATATATATATATATATATATATATATATATTATATATATATATATACATATATAAATGCAAGCTGTCTATTTGGATGTGTGTTTGTGTCAAGTTGCCGTGAGACTGCATAAATGTTCAAGTAACATCCAGTTTGTTACTAGGCTCATTGAAGTTTAATAAAAATCTATAATTGGATGGTTAAGGACCATATATAACCAATATATTTTCCTTTAACATCCTAGGGAAATAACCCATTCAGTTCTCTTTGATAACCCTAAACACTACCAACCTTAAAGTTAATGATCATTTGTTTATTTATGCCCCACAAGAAAACACCAAACTTTTTGTTTATCACGAAGCTCTGCAAACTTAATAAGATTCACCAAATCATCCGGTATCTATTATTTAACTGCAATATTTGTGTTGTAAATGTATTGATAATATACATGTTATTTTATTTTTAAATCTATATGCAAGTTTATTTGTATGTCTACTGTAAAACTAAATGTCAGTCTGTTTCTACATTCATTGTAAATCTAGTTCAACACTAGTGCCCCTAGGGGTTATATTCTTTGGGAACACACAAAAGCCTTTTTCAGAGTTATTTACTTTGGATTGATATTATCTCATATCCGATTAGACTGTTATTACGTAACATGCCATATTGGTATTTCCTCCTAAGTTCTATATACTCTGGGAACACATTAAAGCCCTTTTCGGGGCTACTTTATTTGAATTCTTGCTATTGGGCGACGAATTTCCTGATATTATGTAACTGACTTCATGATTTGGGTATTCATAACTTATTGGGATTTCCCAAAAACAAGTTCGGTATTCTCTGTAAATGCACAAAAACTGTTTTAATGGTTAGATACTTTGTATTGTTGTTATTGGATTAGCGAAACAGTTATGAGAACGGGACCAAGGGATAAGCCCCGCTTTTCTGGGAATTACCGGGTACGTCAGCTAGTATATACAGGGGTTGGATAAGATAATGGAAACAACTTAAAATTTCAAACAAATCTTTCATATGTACCGCCTTTGGCAGTAATTACAGCTTGAATTCTACGAGGTATGGACTCGTACAAAGTTTGAATTGTTTCCAAAGGAATTTTATCCATTCTTCAGCTAAAACAGTCTCCAGTTCTTGTAGTGATGTTCTTCTAAAATACACCGTAAATGTTCCATAATGTTGAGATCTGGGGACTGTGGTGGCCAGATAAGATATTCAACTTGACTAGAATGTTCCTCGTGAGTTCAGTAACAACTTTAGCTGTGTGAATTGGTGCATTATCATCCAGAAAGATTGCGTTTCCTTCCAGAAACAGTTTCGCAACCAGAGGATGAATTCGATCAGATAAAATGCTTAAATAGTCTTGACTATTAATTCTGCCATGAAGGGAAACCATTGGGCCGGCAGATTTCCAAGATATAGCCCCACACCAGATCATCACAGATCCTCCTCCATGTTTAACAGTTGGAAGAAGGCAGTCTGGGTCAAATGTTTCTTCTGACTGTCTCCACACGTATACTGGGCCGGTGGTCTGAAATAAGGTAAAGGATGACTCGTCCGAAAAAATAACATACTTCCAGTGCTTTAGGGACCAATTCTGTAGGTTTTTACCCCACTGTAACGGCTTTGCAACGTTCGTTTTTGAAGGTAGTGGTTTTCTGATTGCGGCTCTCCCGTGAAATCCGGTTTTGTGCAGCTTCCGGCCAACAGTTCTTGTGGAAAGTAGGTTCTTGAGGTAGTGATTAAGCTCTTCAGTAATTTTGGGAGCTGTACTATTGTGATCTTTTCTAACAATTCGTGTAAGAGCCCGACGATCTCTATCTGAAAGTTTTAGCTTTTTTCCGGAGTTTTGTTTCGACGAGGTTCTTTTCCCCTCTTTCTCAATGGCTATCATTACTTCGAGACAGTACTTCTTGATACACCGAACATTTCGGCTTGTTTCGTTATTATAGCATCTGCTATACGAGTACCAATAATTTGACCTCTTTGAAAGTCCGATACATCTGTCATTTTAATGAATTTTAATTACCTTTTTTTTTTATGATATCTGAAAAGAAACAGCAATTTTAGCAAATCATTAATCAACGCTAATAATAAATCAAAAAACATAAAAATAAACAAGCTTTTGACGGTTTTATAGATATTTCAAAATTATGATGCTATTATGCTAGGTGTTCCCATTATTTTGTCCAAGCCCTGTATATATATATTATATATATATATATATATATATATAATATATATATATATATATATATATACACAGACCACTGGTAACTGAGAATTTTTCTAAATTTTTTTTGCTACCCTAAGATTTATTAATTAATGATAAAAGGTTTTTTGATTAATTTTGAAAGAAAATCAGCAATTATATTTACTGCTGAAAAAACCACGCGTGCGTGGTGGATTTTGAAAAGTTATAGCATATAGATTCGAGGCATGGTCCTTATCGCCTCGTGCCTATATGTTAGCCTTGGCTTCCTGCTGAAGATGGCAACGCCAATTGTAAAGTAAAATCATTTTATTTTATTTACAAAAGATTGCCGAACTATGCATAGTCCAGGAAAGATAGAGTAAACGTTTTTATTTCTCTTTCCCTTTCAGAATTACAACTATTAGTGGTTTGGAGTTTAACTGCTCTTTCGTATATATACATACGTCACTAAAAGTTGTAAAATTGCTAATTAGCCACTCAATTATATATATGTATATATATATATATCTTTATATATATAAAACTGAGAATGTGTGTCTGTCTGTGTGTTTCCCTAAAACTTGAGAACTACACAACCAATTTCATTCAAATTTTACACATGCCTTACTTAGGGTCCGGGGAGTGTCATCGGTAAAATTTTTTTTTAACTTTTTGCCTAGGGCGAGCCCACAGCAATATCATATCTTCTCCACTACGATTCCCTAAAACTTGAGAACTACACAACCAATTTCACTCAAATTTTACACATGCCTTACTTAGGGTCCATGTAGTTTCATGGGCAAAACAAAATGTTCAACTTTTTGCCTAGAGCGAGCCCATAGCAATATCATATCTTCTCCACTATTTCAGTATTACGTGTTAAAAGTGAAACAAAGATATTTCTCTATTTTATGTCAGATGCTTTCACTTTAACAATAAAAATAATAATAACAATTGAATTACATGTAGTAAGTAATAATTAAAATCAAACTAAAGTATAATATAATCGTAAAATACAAAAGTAAAAATAGCAAATTGTATAAAACTGCATCAATGATTTGAACTTGAATAAGTGGTTTCACATAAATGGGAATAATTAAAAATAAAATTAGCGTGC
>NC_043007.1:57629238-57656738 GCF_006345805.1 Octopus sinensis | reverse complement strand
TGTTGAATACACAGTATAATAGGGTCAATTTGGCACGGTCTGTGAGAAAAACAGCACCATGATGCAATTCACTCTGCCAGAAATTTGGAAAGGGCGTGCTCTACTGCTTGGCATTCGCCTCGAAAGCTCCAATACGAATATTTCAGAGTATTTGGGTGTTAATCTCAGTCCCCAAAAACATGTACTGAGAGTGATAAAAATCAAACACCAGGCAACATCATGGCGACGTTATCTTCCCACACGGTTTGAGACTCAACATGGAGGCCTATATCAAGTGCCTGGTGGAGGTGCTCTGGGTCAAGAGGGTGGCTGCTGGAAGACGTTATGTCTAACAACAGGAGTCTGCACCATGCCACTCAAGAAGGAGAATTCAGTCATGACTGTCAAACAATTTCTGCGACCACATCACCCCTAACATCTGGCCACCTAGCTCCCCAGACTACAACCTCCTTGGTTATTATGTGTAGGAAGCAGTTGAATGTGAGACTAACAAAACTCCTTGTAACACCAAAGATGAACTGAAGGCAAGTATTATGGCATAATTCACCAACTTAATCAAAAAAACCCCCAGAAGAGTTGCAGGAGATTCCGAAGTCGTCTGGAGGGTGTGGTTGAAACCAATGGCGAATTTATTGAGTAAATTTACTCTTTACTATTTCAAGATATTTTAATATAATTTTGATGAATATATCTGTTAAAATGAGATGTCGGTGTTATTTTTTTTTATTTTTGCATAATTTAGACGGTAGTTTATTCACCGTGTGTGTGTATGTGTGTACATTTTTTCTTTATGTTTGTCCCTACACCAGCACTTGATAATAGATGTCGGTTTGTTTACTTCCCTGTAAATCTGAATAAGTACCAGATTAAAAAAATATTAGTACCAGATTGATTTATTCGATTTAAACTATCAAGGCGACACCCCTGCATAGCCGCTGTTGAATGACTGATATACGGTCATGCTGGGGCAGCGCCTTGAGAGATTTTTGTCGAACGAATCGCTCCCAGCACCTATTTTTTTAAAGCCTGGTATTTATTATTTCGGTCTCTTTTACTGGGCCGACTTACGAGGACATAAACACGCGAACACCAGTTGTCAAGCAGTGATGGGGTACAAACACACACACACATCTGTAAATACATACATAAATACACGCATACACATATACATGTACACACACACGTACATATAGGTGTGTGTGTGTGTGTGTATGTGTGTGCACGCACAACAAACTACGAAACAATTAACTTTTTTGAAGACAAAACCTGGATTTTATGTTCAAACCTTTAAAAGCGTCTCTCTCCCTTTTCCTGTACAATCTGCACGCATAATTATTCGAGCACTTTCTGAACTAACTCATTGTTTTGAATAACATAGCGGCAATGAAATGACATAATGACATGTTTTGCGAAAATATTAGTCGGGTAGGTGGCTGTTAAACTGCGCATCGTTCTGTGGTTGTCCACAATTTATATGAAAGACTTATATATTTCTTGTTCAGTAGCTAAGAGAGAGAGCACTGGTTGACCTTTTTCTTTAACATATAACACTTATTGAACTCATATATTGTAAATTGTTACCTTGAAAATTATATTTAAAAAAGCAATGTAAGATATAAAATAAAAGTAAAATATGACAGACTGATAGTCGGACGGGGAGACAGAAGGAAAAGCAAAGATTAGTATGAAACAGTAAGGCCAAAATACATTTTCGTTAATCGAATGTATAAATATATTTACCCTGGCAAACATTAGGGTAAACAACATAACTGTCAGCAAATCAATTATCATAAACCATGAGTAGGACCCCATGCCCCAAGCCATTGATGAGACACTCTATAATCGGGTGATATGATAGAAATAACATCCATTCCCACACGCATTCTAAAACATGCAATGGGAAGGACATTGGATTATGTCGTTCAAAATATATTAAGCCAAGATAAAATTAAGATGGAATAGTCATATTGTTTGGTTTGCTTTTGATTCTAATTTTAGAATAGTTACATTATCCTTCCTATCTTAACAGATGAGCCTGAAAACATTGCGATTTAATTTGGTTGATACATTGATACGCTGCAAATGATTTAGTTCGTTTGACATATTGGGATTGAATTGCACCATAGCAGGAGTCGAAAGCTCCTAGTATTGCAGCGCAGGTTTGCTTCTTAGTTGCAGCTTTTAACTCCTTTGCTCCATTGAAGTTCGTACGGGAACATGAAGGACAAAAACTCACAAGTATCCCTTTCCTGGTTACCAGGTTCATTTCTAAGTCTGAAATTTCAAGCAATTGATAATATCATATATATATATATATATATATATATATTATATATATATATTGCGCTCATCATGTCATTACATTTAGATGTAATCATTAGATTTAATTGTATTGATAAATCAGATCTGTATTTTGGTAAAATATTTGTTTATTTGTCAAGTTACAACAAAAGCAGCCTAGCATCCAAAGTAGAGGCCATCGTGTTGCGTTGTCTGAAGCCACCCCTCTGATAGCTCTTTGATCCCATGCTGATACCAGTACTTGTCCTTCGAGGTGAAGAACTCCTTCATTGAAGTTACCACTTCCTCAAACGAATAATAGGCTGCTTTCATTGTAACTTGACAAATAAAGCAAACTATTAAACTATTGCAAAACATTTGACCCAACATAATGGAATACATATTTGTCTCCTCAGTATCTTTTACTACATTTCCTCAACTCCCTTGGCATACCTAAATTAGAAAATAAAACTTTACAAGGAATATCCCTGACAACGACCCATGTATTTACTGCCCATCATATTTCCAACTCCACACTGCACAAACATTCATGCATGCACACATACACACCTAAGTTGTCACTCGACACGGTAGAAATAATAACCATACATATGTGCATACATATATACATACATACATACATACATACATACATACATACATACATACATACATACATACATACATACATTCGTTGTGGAGTTAACACCGAAGATATCCCCCACATCATAAGCAGTTGTCCGAAAATGTCATCACAGTATTATCTACAGATGAGATATGATACTGGAGCTATGACACTCTATAATGAAATCCGTCGGAAGGATAATCCCGAGGACAAAGAAATAAGAACTCACAGTATGGTAGAAGCCATAGCCATTCATAATAAAAAGGAGTACTGGTGGAATGTACCAGTGAAGACCTCAATAAAATGTAAGCACAACAGACCTGATATAATGATTTGGAATAGAGAAGAGAAACTGTGCACAGTTATGGAAATTAGCTGCCCAGCGGATATCAACATAAAGCTGAAGATTAGCGAAAAAGAGAAAACCTACGCTGAACTATTGAGAAATTTGCAATTACTCTATCCAGATTACAAGTTCAGGTTTATACCTGTAATTATTGGGACCTTGAGATAGGTATCACACTGCCAAAATACCAATCTTGAGAAATTAGGCTTCTGAAAACCAGAAAGTAGAAAGCTAATTCGAAGACAACAGATCCAATCCATCACTGGAACTGTAAAAATTTGTAAAACTTTCCAGAAGTTTATCATTTAACTACATATGAGCATGTCTAGATATGCAAATATATGCATGAGAATACACACATAAAACAAAACACACAAGTCTGCACATATTCGTACAAATATACATACCAACAAAAATACCTGTTGATGTTGAAATTCTAATGATGGAACCTTTGATTTAGGTTAGAACCAGGCTCTTTCTCTATTGGCAAGAAATATGTATGTATGTACGTACGTATGTTATGTTATGTTTGCATTGCTGTATGAATGTCCTGGATATGACTTTAAACTGTAGGCCTCTGTTTCATGAGTGCCAACCTTTTCTGAAAAATGGGATGTATGAAACGTGGTTTTTTATCAGGCAGGTGGCAATACTAAAAATAATCATGGTAATTTTCGTTGAGGGCGTCGTCCAGAAAGCCCCACGAGGGGCAGGTTACCCATGACTTCTATATATATATATATATATAAGTGTGTGTGTGTATGTATGTATGTATGTATGTATGTATGTATGTATGTATGTATATGTATTACTCTTTACTCTTTACTCTTTTGCTTGTTTCAGTCATTTGACTGCGGCCATGCTGGAGCACCGCCTTTTAGTCGAGCAAATCAACCCCGGGACTTATTCTTTTTAAGCCCAGTACTTATTCTATCGGTCTCTTTTGACGAACCGCTAAGTTACGGGGACGTAAACACAACAGCATCGGTTGTCAACCAATGCTAGGGGGACAAACACAGACACACAAACACATACACACACACATATATATATACATATATACGACGGGCTTCTTTCAGTTTCCGTCTACCAAATCCACTCACAAGACATTGGTCGGCCCGGGGCTATAGCAGAAGACACTTGCCCAAGATGCCACGCAGTGGGACTGAACCCGGAACCATGTGGTTGGTTAGCAAGCTACTTACCACACAGCCACTATATATCATTTCAAGGATATAAATACCTCTTAAAAGGATGTCAGCATCCAATCTATTCCAGTAATCTCCGTGTGGCGCATTCTGTCTCTAGAATTGTCTTCAAAATTATATCTTCCTTTAACAATAGGAAATTAAGTGATTTGTATTATTATAATAATACGAATAACTGTAATACTTGAAGAACAGTAAAGGTGATAATGATAGTAAAGCATATACTAATAAACCTTTCTAATAAACAAAGGGAAACAATCCACGTTGGGTCCCATCTTAACCTAAAGGCTAACAGTATGGACTATAATATTAATGAATATAATTTTATAAATGAAATAGAAAGATGAATAAAAATGAAAGCATATATTGTGATTGCAAGCTTAGAAATCACTGCTTAAAAAATATTGCAAGCAAAAAAAAATATATATGTATATACGATATTGATGAAATCCGAAGCTAAAAATTATTTTTATATCGGTTCAACGGATAATTATATAAAAAAAAACATATTCCTAACCATCAATACACCTTTAATAATAGAAATAAATCGTCTTATAGCAGTCTTAGTAAATTTGTTTGGGACTTGAATGACAAGAATAAAAAGTATAGCATAAAGTGGGAAATAATAAAGCCATACCAACACCAATAGAATTGGAGATAATAGTATTGAAGAATTATTTCAGATTTTGACTTCTAGGCGTAAGCTTCTTAGTCCCAAAAAGAGAGTGGATCATCCTGTGTTCATGCCTGTAAACATGTATTTAAGAATCACCATTGAAATAAAATGAAAACGTTACTAAAACTATAAATTAACTATCTTATTAATTGACTAACTAGAAATATATAAATACTTATCTTAGAAAATTCCAATTCCAATTAAAATAACAAGTATTATTAAAACAAAGAATACAATGTATTAATTGGATAATTTTTTATTATATTTAATGTTAATTCATTCCTCAATAGTAATCGTATGAATCTTTTTCTCATCATTATAAAAAAATATATATTGCGCACAAATCTTGATGACGTAGTATGCAGCGAAGGTATATGGTAAACTTTTTGAATTCGACATCGTTATGTAGTACGCAGTAAACAATAGATATATTTATGATTTAAATTATGTTAAATGAATTAGTATTTAATTGTTAATACAAACAATTGCAACCAAGAAACTTAGAAAATAATTCTTAGTGGATATTATGATAAAAAATAAAATAAAAAATATATTGTACATAAATCTTGTTGACGTAATATATGTGAACATACAGAATTTCGTCATGGTGTTGTGGTACATAGTTAAAGGAACTATGATTTATGTTTTCAATTATAAAACTAAAAAATCAGCAGGTGCAGGCGTGGCTGTGTGATAAGAAGTTTGCTTGCCAACCACATGGGTCCGGGTTCAGTTCCACTTCATGGCACCTTGGCCAAGTGTCTTCTGCTATAGCCTCGAATTTGGTAGACGGAAACTGAAAGAAGTCCGTTGTATATATATATATATATATATATATATATATATATAATATATATATATATATATGTGTGTGTGTGTGGTGTGTGTGTGTGTGTGTGTGTGTGTGTATGTGTGTGTGCGTGTGTGTGTGTGTGTGTGTGTATGTGTCTGTCTTTGTCCCCCTCCATCATTTGATGTTGACGTATTTACGTCCCAGTAACTTAGCCGTTCGGCAAAAGAGACGGATAGAATAAGTACTAGGCTTACAAAGAATAAGTCCTCAGGTCGATTTATTCGACTAAAGGCGCTGCTCCAGCATGGCCGCCGTCAAAATACTGAAACAATTCTGAGAATAAAAGAATTATTAATACTAGAGGTTATAATTAGGTGACTGACAATATAATTCTCAAAGTGATTAAAAAACTTTGCTGACATTTCGTACTCACACAAGTAATAATGAATATTAGGAATAAATGTTTTTAATTACAATTAACTGTATCAAAATATCGTTTAGGCAAACTAACGGCTCGGTTTTTTTTTTTTTTCAACATATTAATACACGCACGCGCACAAATAAATTAAAACAAAGTTGCACATACACAAGTAACAGTTTCTGAAAAATGTATTAGAATGCACAAGCGCACATATCTGAATTGAATGCTGAGTATACCAATGATATATCAACACATTGGGATGTAGTTCCTTTTTCTATTGAGTTCTGACCCTGACGAAATATGAGTCTTTAATTTAATTTTTTCTAATTTGAATTAATTGATTTGACATGGAAAGAATTGTAGGTTCTATGATCTTGATATTGCTCGAAATTGGATTTGTTTCAATAAATTGATGTCTATATGTCAATTTCTCCATTTTCTTCTTTTTCTTATATATATATTCATGCATACATATATGTGAGTCTATGTATGTATATGTGTATGTATGTATGTATCTATCTATCTAGATATAACTATATATATATGCACATATATATATATATATATACACAGCATGACCATACCCTCAAGGCTGAAACATATAAAATAAAAGAAAGACATTATATATATATATATATATACACACAAAGAGATAGATAGACAGAAAGAAAGATAGATAATGGTGGATTGTGGGTGTATGGGTGCGTGTGCATGTTTGTATATCGAGACACTTTCATATGCAGCTGCTAGACATCTAAGCCATTCGGTGCAAATCCTTAAAGTTTTGTCTGCGTTTTTTTTTTTAAAACCCTTCCCTTTTTCTCTGAATGGTGTTTGTAAATAAAACATTTAGTTATGACAACTAATAGCCATTTTCTTCTCTTCACCCATCAAATCAGAGCTGCATATCTTGACCTCTGTCCTATTTCACACTATGTATCTGACTGCGGATATGACGTTTTTCATTAGAGACAGACGTACACTTTCTAGTGTACTGCAAACATTAGAAAGCTACGAGAATCATCCGTCAAAGAATTATAACTTAACGTAGACAACGTGTAAAACGTAGAGGGCAACTGTACTTGTCTTTATACATGGGATCTAGTAAGATTACTAGATATTAGGGTGGGTTGGGGAGGATGATAACTCAATCTGAGTTGTGATTTTGACATTCTGCTTCCGTTGTCTGGTTATGAAATTTAAAATTAGGCTGCAATTGTTTTGACTAAAATCATACAGTATTTTACGCAATTCCAGATAAGCTGTCGTGTATATGCAAATGTGTTTGTGTGTATGTATGTGTGGGAGGGTAAATATATTCGTTTGTCACAAAATATGAGTGTGTAGGCATTTTTAATTCAAAAGCAAGTACACGCGTGTCTGTATGTGTGTGTGTGTGTGTGTATAAAAGGAATAAGTTGCTAAGTAGACAAACAAATGAAAAACAAAAAGAAGGAAGTAAGAAATATGGACACAAAATTATATATATACTCAAAATAAGCAACAAGAATGACTCCGGTAATTGGTACGATATATATATATATATATATATATATATATATATATATATATATATATATATATATATATATAAAGTTAATCCAAACATGAAAACACAAAGAGAAAACACAACAACGCGAGGACGTGGAACAATATAGTATTATTGGACGCTCAGGAAGGAAGGGAAGACACCACACACACACACACACACACACACACACACACACACACACATATATATATATATATATATATATATATTATATATATATATATGTATATGTATATGGTAAATAAATAATATAAAAAAATGACCAATCTCCTGTTTTGATATATATATATATATATATATATATATATATATACTAGCAGAGATACCCGGCGTTGCCCGGTTACATTCAATTGAAGAATTAGACTTTTCTGTTATATTTTCTATAATGAACTGGAATATCTATGTTTCGAATTTTATCAAAATTGCAGATGAGGGTTATTTCCCTCTTTACACACCCTTAAAAAATTTTGATCGTGCCACAAGTATCCCATACTACTGATTTTTATGCGCATATTCCAAAATTCCAGTCTTATTGAACCTGGTAAAAAGATTTTGCTCCTGAAAAATGAAGGTCATGGAGCTCTAAAATGTGAGAGATAAGTCCCCTGTTGTGGGTGGGCATCTTAATGTCAACCATAGAAGTTGAATTGTTGAAAATCGTTTTAACTTGGGTCTTATATCTATTGTTTGAATTTCTTTGAAATAGGAAATATATGTTCACTGGGTTTGTAAAAGAGAGCAAAGCTACAGGAAACCAAAAGACGAATGCTCACAATAAGCAGTCAGTTACCTTACCCTAGTCGTTGCCACTCCCAATGTAGGATTCCTCACCATCCTGGTGACAGGCACAGCCGTAAGATGCATTACAAATCTATAGCAATTGGAAGGGCGTGTCCCAACTGAAATCAACATTAACAACTGTGTGACGTGAGGGCTAAGGAGAAATGAAAGTGTCAACTCTGGAGTTTGCAAATGACCACTATACTGATACGATACGTAATTGGACAGAATAAATTTACAATCTATAAATGTCTTTGAATAACCAGTCACTCATCTGGGAAGGCCTTGAAATCAATGTTACCATCTGGGGACTATGTGTGACCCAGTGATAATAAAAATACTGAAAGGAGGTCTGCAATCAAATAACTTTGCAACTGAATTAGCGGAAGCAAAGATGCCTCTCATTTACTTGACAATTTATGCACCATATTGTAGAAATCACAATGTAAGTGTATGTCAAAGCAAACTTTTACACTATTGTACCATTGAATTAGAAATAATGCCCAACTTTTATTCTCGGGTAACCCTAAGCTTCCAAGAGCACAAGTGTATTCGCTTTTGCTTAGATAAAATGACAAAATTGTGGGTGTTAAGTCCCCATGGAGGGGTCTTTCTAACTTGTAAGAAGATGAAATTTTGTAAATATTACTTCATTTGTGTCTAATATCTATGGTTAAAATTTCATCAACTGCAAAATTATATGAATTGTCATGGGGGTTATGGCCCTTATGCATAGAATATAATTTCCAAATTTCATAAAGATCCATTCAGTCCTTTTGACCTAGTTTTGGATCATAAAAGAAATGACTAAAACTTGGGAGTTAAGGCTCCCATTAGGGTGTTATATATATATATATATATATTATATATATATATATATATCTATATATATATATATATATATATATATATATATATATATATATAGATAGATAGATAGATAGATAGATAGATAGATAGATAGATAGATAGATAGATAGATAGATATACACACACACTTTCAAAGACAAATTGATAGATACAACTGAGTGGGCAAACAAAAATATGAGATACAGCCTAGTGCTTTTTTATGTTGATAAGCCTCGTACTTATTCTATTAGTTTGTTCTTGTGAAACCAGTAAGTTATGTGGATGTAAATAAATGAACAGCAGTTGTGAAGCAGTGATGAGGGCGAAACACAGAGACAAAGACACACACATGCACTTACATATATATATATATATATATATATATATATATATATATATTATATAATATATATATATATATATAATATATATATATATACATATATATATATATATACGATTGATTTGTTTCAGTTCCTGTCTACGAAATCCATATATATTGTTGTTGTCATCCTTTTTGTCTCGGGAGACAATGGAGTTGTGCATAAAATAATTTAGTCCGGCTTTTACATTTCATGTCCTAATACATCTCCTGCTGTGGCTGTGTAGTCCTATCCTGGACAAACACTCCCTCTGGCAGGTGCCGCAAATGTAGTGAAGACTTTGCTTGGCTGGTTGTAATGTCATAGTTTCTTGTTGACGTCTTTTCTTGTCTTTCCATTTCTCCTCTCTCTCTATGTCACTCCTTTGTGTTACCTCTTTTACGGTACGTCGCCAATCTCCACGGTTGCTGGCAACTGCTTCCCAGTTGGTAATATTGATGTTGCAGGCATTCTTGCCCCTTTTGCAAACATCCTTGTATCGTAAGAACGGTCTTCCCACAGACCTAGTGCCTCTAGCAAGCTCTCCGTCGAATATGTCCTTGGGGATTCTGCCATCTTCCATACGGCTAACATGTCCAAGCCATCTCATACGTCTTTGTGTGAGGAATGCAAACATGTTTGGTATTCCTGCTTGCTTGAGGATATCTTTGTTGGGGACATGATTCTGCCATTTGATGCGGAGGATTTTCCGGAGGCAGCGCAGGTGAAAGGTATTTAGGCGATGCTCTTGGCGTGTGTATGGCATCCAAGTCTCACTTCCATACAGTAGAGTGCTAAGTACACATGCCTGGTAAATATTCAGTGTTAATGCGTGATCGCCCCATTTTGTTGGAGTGATGGACTTTTTTAGGTAGAATCCTCACCCTGTTTCTTATTAGTGAATGATCTGTGTCACAATCCGCGCTGTGGTAATTACGGGTCAGTTGAACAGAATTCAGAAAGGATCTTCGTGTAATGATGAAATCCAGCTGATGCGAGTGGTGAGATCTTGGATGTCTCCAAGATGCCTTGTGGGATGTCTTGTTGGCAAAGAATGTGTTAGCGATACACAGGTTATGGTATGTGCAAAATTCAAGTAGCCTCTGATCATTGTCATTCATGTTGCCAATAAAAAAAAAACACATACACTTACATATATGCATACATATATATATACGGTTGATTTTTTTCAGTTCCTGTCTACGAAATCCATATATATATATATATATATGTGTGTGTGTGTGTGTGTGTGTGTGTGTGTGTGTGTGTGTGTGTGTGTGTGTGTGTGTGTGTGTATACACACACATAAAGATGAATTGATAGATACAACTGAGTGGGCAAACAAAAATATGAGACACTGCGTAGTGCTTTTTTATATTTTGATAAGCCGGGTACTTATTCCGTCAGTTTCTTCTTGTGAAACCAGTAAGTTATGGGGATGTAAATAAACGAACCCCAGTTGTGAAGCAGTGATGAGGGAGAAACACAAAGACACACACATAGACTTACATATATACATACATATACATACAATTGATTTCTTTCAGTTTCTGTCTACAAAATCCACTGACCTGGCTTTGGTTGGTCCCAGGCTATAGCAGAAGACACATGTCACGTTACCACACAGTGGGACTGAACTGAGGACCATGTGTTTTGGAACCAAGTTTGTCACCACACAGCCACACCTACACCTATGTATGTGTGTGTGTGTGTATGTGTGTATGGGTGTATATATGTATGCATATATATATATATGTGTGTATATATATGTGTACATATTACATGTATATCTAAAGAAATACATCTATACATATACAGTTATACATATACATGTATACATATACAGCTATATATATACATGAATATATATATATATATATATATATATATATATATTATATATATATATATATATATATATATATATATATATATATATATATATACACATACATCCATATACATACAATAGAGAGATATTTTTGTTTCACTTTTAACACGTAAGACTGAAATAGTGGAGAATATATGATATTGCTGTGGGCTCGCCCTAGGCAAGAAGTTAGAAATTGTTTTGCCCATGACACTGCCCGGACCCTAAGTAAGGCATGTGTAAAATTTGAATGAAATTGGTTGTGTAGTTCTCAAGTTTTAGGGAAACACACAGACAGACAAGTGTGTGTGTGTGTGTGTGTGACTATATTGGAATTTGGAATTTGTGAAATCGTGGCAGATGGTCTTTATTATATGAATGGCACTGCACTGCAGGGAAAGAGCCTCGGTGACTGTTTTGCTTCAGAATCCAATGAGCTGAGAGTTTCTTTATGTGCCATGGTCTTGCATATCACACCATTTACTTTTATACGCTATCTTTTACGTAATTTGTCTAACTGTTTAGGGAATATTTTCAGCTTTTTAAACATCAAGGATATTAGGGTTATGTCATCAACATATCTAATATTTATGGAAAGAAGATCGTTTAGTGCTAAGTCCTTCATCTCTTTCCTGGGGAATTCCAAGAGAATGATAACAATGGAAGCAGACAACAGATAACTCCCTGTTTGACTTACGCATACATCCAAGTCCATACTCGGAAATGTATAGTGCCTCTATAGTTCGCACTATCTTTGCGTCTAACCCTATCGGTGACATTATCTTCTCTAGAACATTTTGCCAGATGGTATCGAAAATAGTTTTAAAGTCGATTAAGTTGAACTATAAGGAAATTTGATATTATCTGAGCATCTATATTGTCCGAACGGTATTGACAGCTTCTTCAGATCTATTTTACATTTTAAAGTAAAACCAATATCTACTGAACTCATTTCGAATTATTAATAAGACGAAATCGATCTATAACTGTCGCTTATAGATCTATCCATGTATTGATGCTACAAGTCTAAATAGCCTTATCTTTTAGTTTTATTTCTGCTTTCCATACTATTTTGAACATGATGTGTAACATTTTAACCGCGTACCCTCCTCTTACTTTTAGCTCTTCGGCAGTGATGGCGTTCCAATGTCAAGCGAGATTTTGCGGCTTTACATAATTTGCATTTGCTCTTTTATTTCCTTATTTATTTAATTAATTATTTGTATATGCATGAGACGGTAAAGATATCTTGTTCCAACACTCTTTTCATTGGATGATCATATCTCCAATGGTAAAGACTATGGAAGTCTAGACATTAAAAGCTTCCAATACAACGTAGAACTTGGCTGAGATAAGTTTCAGCTTATTTTCTGCTCTTAGCAAATTTTATAATCTCTCTCTCCCTCTTCCTCTCTCCCGCACCCTCTCTCTCTCTCTCTCTCTCGCTCCCTATCTCTCTCTTACACACACACACACCTATACACACAAAGTCGTACACATATGAATACACATGAAAGGTGCACTAAAACATGTAAGAGAAGAGTAAGCATAGAAGCAAAAAACAACAATGTGATGTGAACAAAATCGCCACAAACATACACACACACACACATATATATATATATATATATATATATATATATATATATGAAGATTTACTGTTCCTTGATAGAAAGATGAGGGAAAAGGTACTCTAGTGAGAGATAAATATTATTCATTTAAAGGATACAATGCATCTCTTTAAGTGCTACTGATATTTTGAGAAATATCTCAAGCATATTCACCAGGTACAAAACACATGATAACGAACTAAAAGAAATTGAATAAGAGAAGAAATGCGAAAAAAACAGAAAACGAAAATTGGAAAAGGAAAAAGAAAAAACTAAAATGTAAAATGTAAAAATGGTAAAAGAGTTATTCTCCTTAGACCTTAAATTATAAAGCTGAAAAGATGTCAGATTTTTCTCGTTTCTTCCCTCATTCAGTTTTTTTTTATTTTTAGTTCGTTACGACATGTGGTTTGTGCCTGATGAATATGCTAAATATATTTCTCAGCGTATGAAATTATTACTAGCACTTAAAAACTTGTATTGTGTCCTTTAAATAATATATATATATGTGTGTAATAAAAATAGACGAATTGTTTCAAGAGTCTTTATTGTGATGTAAGCGTAATACAGTAAAGTATATAATATGCACACTATCCATAGGATATGCACACTATCCATAAGATATCCACACTATCCATAATATGTTACCCAACCTGAAATTCATCAGTCTAATCAAATAAACAAGCTAGCGGTGAAATGTTGATTAATCGACAGATCAAGTGAAATTTCTAATCAAAATTACCAACATCCGAGAAATGTAAAATGGGTGGGCATACAGTCTGTCAGTCACTGAAGGTAGATAGCAGAATGTTGTAAATTTACATAACAGTTAAAGACATGTCTAGTTCAATGTCATTAAACTTAGCAACCTCGTTCTTTAAGGACGACAGAACATGCTTGTACAATGGCGCATAGCAGGCAGAAAGCACGACATTGGATTCTATGAAAGCATGTTCAAACAGCAGCCGCCGAACCTATTCCAAAATAATAAATGAAATTAACAGTGTTATATTGTTTTCCAGTTAACTACATTAAAGATTGGGATAAGGTAGAAAATTCCAGCGTTACTTATTTACTCAATTGGTTAATCATGATAAAAGCACTCTAATTAATTAGTACAGAACTAATAGACCATTAGATTTAATTAGTGGAGATTCAATTAATTATAACTGAAGGAGAATGACTTAAGGAAAGCTAGAAACTAGCGAAGTTACGTCAAAATCTTAGAGGAGGGGAAAGAAGAATAACGAGGAAAAATAGAATTGGAGCAGATTAAATAAAATAGACAGAGTGACCAACATATTGATAGGATGGCAGCATTCGTATAAAGAAATAATTCTGCATCTTAGACTAACGAAAGTAGTTTCGGCAATAATCGGTGTTAAGTTGAAGATTCCAAATTTACAAATTTGTTTTGCGTCATTCGGTCTAGCCAATTTATGGTGTGCTTCCCTTTCATATGCCTTGATTCGTTATGCATACGCGTGCATACGCACACGCACACACATATTTAACGCACACCGCAGGTGTATTTACCGGTACGCTGCGATCGGGTGTTAAAACATCTGAAAGTCATGAGCAAATATGTTTGGTGCTGTGTGCATGTGTGTGTGTGTGCGTGACTCCCTGTCTGAAAAATTTCTAATAGTCAATATCTTACATGCTTTTCTAACACATGCACAGTTTTGTAACTGCCATTAACAAATGGACATGTGTAATAGTGATTAAATAATACCAAATGTTTTTTTCGAATCACCCGTTTTAATATAAAATTGCTTTGTGTTGAACGTTATAATTGCTGAATTCTATGTTGGGCATGCAAGCCCAGACTTATGCGAAAGCAGCAGGCAAAAGCATGTCTGCTGGTTCATTACAGTTAAAAGAAGTAATTACTGAAAAGGAAAGTCTGAGGAAATACTATGACAGCTTCAAAAAAGGAGAATGTCTGAGGATTACACCACCTGAATACGAAATTAAAGGAGAAGAAAAAAAACAATAACATACCGAACATGGAGTGTGGTCTCAAAAAGAATAGAAGTGGCTGAAGTGGAAGAGATTGAAAAGTGTTTACAAGAAATAAAAGAAAGAGCTACGTTCTACAATGGAGGTAGAAAATACGCAACAGTAGAAGTACACTTTGAAAATGAAGATGAAGCAAAAAGGAATGCAACAACAGCGTTGAGATCAGAAAAGTGGGTTTTACTTCCTAATTATTGCGGTAGAAGAGCGGCGAGGGTGCGAATAAACAAAATTCCACCGGAACTTGATACCGAAAGAATAGTAGCTGCAATAATTTACAACTGCAAGGAGGATGTGAACATACTCAAGGTGGAAAGGTCGAATGAAATAAACTGGTGGGTTATGCGGTGGAAACCCTAATCCACATAACCATGCCAAATTTGTACAACATCCCGGAGGAGTTGGTGTTCCCCGATTAGACACGATTGAGAGTCGTGGTGGAAGGGAGACCTCCAGTGTGTTATAAATGTAAGAGCAGAGGGCACATGAAGGATGTGTATCCTCAAAGAGAACAAGAGAAGACGATAACCCTGGAGGAAGGAATAAAAGCTTTGATAGAGGAGTTAGAAAGAGAGAATGTAGAACTACAAGCGGAAGAAGAGATCACAACAACAGATAATATGAAGAGTGGCGACGAGCTAGAAAAGGAGAAAGAAAAGGAGAGAACAGAAGAAAAAGAGGATAGAAAGCGAACACGCGTGGAATCACCACCCAAAGACCAAAAAAAGAAAAAAACAAAAAAGTCTGCCGCCGAGACAGAGGATCGAACACACGATACGACAGTTTGCCCGGCGTTATAGAGTAGGATGAATTACTCGTTTACATTACTGACGAACATCCCAGATAGTATAACTGTAATTGTAAATGAAACTGCGAGCTTTGGGGTGCTCGTAAGCCATTTCATTTAATTCATTGTTAATATTTCATTTCATATCATCCTTTCTGTATTTTTGTTATATGTACTTCATGTCCTGTATTGTATTGTTATGTCCCCTCTTCATTCAGGCCATTGTGGCTATAATAAAGATTCCAGCTAGCGAGACTTACTACCCAGGACTGATGACGAGCAATACACTCAGAAACATATATCTTCAGGTGCTAGTCCCAGCTGGCGGGGGTGATTGCCTCCCCTTTGCAAATATAAGGACACAGAAAATGTGTCAAAGCCGATAGGAAACGTCGACGTTTCCTAGGGCTAAATGGCGGTGGTGTAATTCCCTTACGGGACTGTCACGTTGAGTTGACAGTATACAACCACTATATGTATATATATATATATATATATATATATATATATATATTATATATATATATATAATAAATGTATTACATATCCACATCATAAAATAGACAGTTATCTAACGACAGCAAAGCAAGATTATTAAGTATTGTTTAAAATAGGTAGAAACAATAAACCTTCAATGTTTTGTGGAACTGCATTATTCTAAGAATGAATTCTGTGTTTCTTGTGTACTTTTAAGTGAGGAGACAAAAGACATACTTTTATGGTTTAAGCACCGCGTAGATTTCAGATATAGTCTTAAAACCATTTCAGAAAATATTGCTTCAATTCTGCGCGAATATACAATTCTGTGCTGACATTAATTTTGTTTTTTAATGTCATTTCTAGGTAATAAACACTATGTGTGTATGTGTGTTTTTGTTAGTGAGTGTGTGTGTGTCTGAGTATGTGCATGTGTGTGCCTCTCAGTGTATGCATATGTAATATGTAAGAATAAATAATTATATATATATGTATGTATATACACACACATACATTTATGCATACATACATACATACATACACACATTCATACATACATACATACATACATACATACATACATACATACATAAAATCATGCATACATACATATATACACACCTTTGTATATACATTCGTGTATATGTCCATTCATTCCTTAATCCTTTCAGTCTTGATTTAATAAGCGATACCCGGACTAAAATTCAGAAGACGATCTTTTGCATGCGGCGGTGTTTACCACAGCTACTACTACTACTCCTACTACTACTCCTACTACTACTACTACTACTACTACTACTACTACTACTACTACTACTACTAATAATAATAATAATAATAATAATAATAATGTGTTTGAGGTTAGAAGATAAACTGAAAGGTATAGAGACGTAAAAGGATGATGTCGGGTGGGACATTCACGCAACCACATCATTTCGTGTTCCGTCCCATTGCCCAGCACCTCAGAGAAGTGTCTTCTATAACCCCGCGCCAACCAATGCTTTCAAAGTTGATTTAGTTGGCGGAAACTGTCCTATATATAAACCATACATACATACATACAACATACATACATACATACTACATACATACATACATACACACATTCATACATACATACATACATACATACATACATACATACATAAAATCATGCATACATACATATATACACACCTTTGTATATACATTCGTGTATATGTCCATTCATTCCTTAATCCTTTCAGTCTTGATTTAATAAGCGATACCCGGACTAAAATTCAGAAGACGATCTTTTGCATGCGGCGGTGTTTACCACAGCTACTACTACTACTCCTACTACTACTACTACTCTACTACTACTACTACTACTACTACTACTACTACTACTACTACTACTAATAATAATAATAATAATAATAATAATAATGTGTTTGAGGTTAGAAGATAAACTGAAAGGTATAGAGACGTAAAAGGATGATGTCGGGTGGGACATTCACGCAACCACATCATTTCGTGTTCCGTCCCATTGCCCAGCACCTCAGAGAAGTGTCTTCTATAACCCCGCGCCAACCAATGCTTTCAAAGTTGATTTAGTTGGCGGAAACTGTCCTATATATAAACCATACATACATACATACATACATACATACATACATACATACATACATACATGCATACATGCATACATACATACATACATACACACACACATAGATACATGCATAAGCACATACACTCATAGATACATATATATTTATAAAGGAATTTAATTCGTAATTCTGATGTATCTGATTAGGTATATGACATTTCTATGAAGCCTCAAAAATCAATAGTTGCATATATTACTGCATGGTATAGAAAACTGATGACCTGAAAATCTGATGAAACAATTGTAAATGAATGTGGTAAAATGACATTTCATTCTCGTTGTTTGTAATTGCAAAACTCTACGAATATTTGGGTATTTTCAGACATATGTTTGCTAAAATGAACAATCTCCGGATTACAGATTGTCTGATAGCCTGTACCAGTGGATGAACTTAATTGTGTAAACTCCAGGATAAATAACCGAATGAAATAATGAAATTGCTACATATATATATATATATATATATATATATATATATATATATATATATATATAGTCAGCTGTCTATCTACGCCTTATTTCGAGCATTCAGACGACAATATGAGTTTTCAAAGACCTTAGCTCCCATAAATTCTAAAATAAAATTTAGGATTTGTGAAGGGTCAAAGTTGGGAACAAAAAAAAATAATAACAATGGAGACAAACAAGGAAACCAATCGAAAACAGACACGGGGGGTCGTTAGACCGGAAGGAAAGGCGAATAGTGAACGCTGGGAGAGACATTTTTTTTTAAAGAGAAAGATAGAGGAGAGAGAATAAAACATCCAGTCATTTAGACGTCCGAGCAGGAAAAGAAAGATAGTCACGTGAGGAAAAGAAAGATGGACAACGGTCACGTATGATCAGCGAGAGTGAGAGAGAGAGAGAGAAAGGGAACGAGGGGAGGGAGAGAGACAGACAGAAAACGGTGAAGGAGGGGTGAAGAAAGGGAATTAGAGAAGGTTGGAGGAAGGAAAGCAAAGACAAGAGGAGGAAAACAGTACAGTGTAGTGAGGCGCACAAAAAGTTAAATTTACTTGGGAATACATACATACATACATACATACATACATACATATGTATATATATATATATGTGTGTGTGTGCATGCATATATAAATCTATATATATGCATATGTACACACACACACACGTATGTGTGTGCCTATACGTATGTACGTATGAATGTGTGTGTATATATATATATATATATATATATTTGAATGCGTCTTCCTGCTTTTCCTTGCCTATCCTATCGCTTGAAAACCGCTACTGGTTTGTTTATGTACTCTACTTAGCGGTTAAACGAAAACATCCCTATGCAATATGTACTTGACATGAAAATAAGTACAATGGTCGATTTGCACTAAACTTGTGAGGGCAGTGCTCCACAATGGCCGTACCCCAATAAATGAAGCAGCTAAAGAGTAACAGACCAGAAAAAAAGAACGTATGTATTCTCTCAATCTCCCTCTCGCCTTATGTATGTGTGTGTGTGTATGCATGTGTATAGGTAGATAGATAAATAGATGGATACATACATACATACATACATACATACATACATACATACACATACATACATACATACATACATACATACATATAAGTGTGTTTATGTGATTATGTGCGCGCATATAAATGCTAGTTTTTATGAGCGCGTTTATATTCCTCGGTTTATATGAACCGCGAAGCAGTATATCAGGATATGGTGCCGAATACCCAAACTCATCAGACGACAATTATCGCATGAGGGTTATGGTATACCGTGATGGAAGAACATTAACTGTTTTGACATTTACCCTGTCACTGAAAAACTAATATTTCTGCATTGGATTCAATACAGTTTATTTATCAGTATATTTTTACAAGTAGAACGAAAAGGACTTAGCAGGACGAGCTGCAAAGTAAAAGTACGTATAGGAGAAGGCGGAACTCTGTGTGTGAGAAGCTTGCTTCGCAATCATGTGGTCTTCGGTTCCGTCTCACTGTGCATTCAGTCTCATTGAGCAAGTATTCTCTACTACAGTCCCGGGTCGACCAAAGCCTGGTGAGTGAATATGGTAGACGGAAATGAAAAAAGCCAATCGTGTATATGTGTATGTGTGCATGTATGTATGTATGTATGTATGTATGTATGTATGTATGTATGTATGTATGTATGTATGTATGTATGTATGTATGTATGTATGTATGTATGTGTGTGTGTGTATGTATATATGTAAGTATGTGAGTGTTTGTGTCGTGTTGGTGCCATCTTCCACCGCTTGAAAGCAGTGTTAGTTTTTTTTGTGTTCTCGTTTATTTGGCTGTTCGACAAAACGGGACCAGTATTATAAGAACCAGACTTAAAAACTAGTATGGTTACCGTCCAATGACTGAAACAAGTAAAAGATTAAAGATAAAGATAAAAAGATACAACATGCAGTAAAATATACAACGGTAAAAATATATATCCTACAGCCGCATTCTGGCGACCATTTAGCAGCGTATCTGTGGAGTAATACTTTGTCAGCGTTACACACAATAATGCATATATACAGCTATCTTATAATGGCAAAAAAGGCCACGATTATATTGTGACACAAACATTTGTACATCCATATTGATCATTCCAATAAACGATAATGAGGATGGAGTTCAGCCCTGTGACAGCTCAAGGTGTTAAACTGTTCCTGGTACTTGTACTGTGAAATTGAAAGTCTTTCTTTGGCTTGAGAGTTGCCACATATGAAGTTTAGTACTTCCATAGCCATGACTTCACTAGCCATGACTGTTAAAAGTACAGTAGAAGACCATATTACGATCCAGTAGTCGTACATGCTGATTAGATTCTGTTTTCATTAGTTAATATTGGTTTCAAATTTTGGCATAAGGCCAGCAATTTCAGGAGAGGGCTAAGTCGATTGCATATGCTCAAACTGGTACTTATTTTATCGATCCCAAAAGAATGTGAGGCAAGGTCAACATCGACAGAATTTTGAACACTGACCATAAAGACGAGCGAAATGCCGCGAAGCATTTTGTCCGGCCTACTAACGTTTCAGCCAGCTCACCGCCTTATTCCATTAGCTAATATTGATTTTTAAAGTATATTATGATAGATATACATTTAATTAAGATTTATCAGCATTGACGTTGTGAATAAAATAATGTTTCAAAATTACGGGGTTTTTTTAATGAGATTTCCTGAATTTTATGTGAAAGGAAATAGTTACTGGAGCTAGAGGAAATGGGATTTTTCCCACATTAGAGTTCCTTTGAACTGAGTGGGAGAAGACAGCGGGCAGGCGTAACTGTTGGCTTTAAAAACCGCTGGTTCGACACGGACATGGGCAGATCTTGTTGGGTGACGTGACGCCAAAATATGTTCAACGTTTGAATTCTAAACCAATGATTGCCTTTCTATCAAGATATTTCGATGTATTCCTGAATCAGTTACACACACACACACACGGACACGGACATACGGACACGGACACACGGACACACGGACACACACATACACATACACACACAATCTCACACACACACAATGGTGTTCGGGATACATTTGACGATTTTCATGTTTCCCTTTTTTTCAGAAACTGCATGACGTATTAGTGATCAGTCAACGGCCTTGGAGAGCATAATGGTTAAAGTTGTAGTTGAAAAAATGTCTACTGACATGGTGGACTAGAAGCCCTCTGAATATTGAAAGTGATTATCATGATAATTCACGCTGGATATCAAAATGCTGACATCATAACTGTTGCGCAATGATCTGTGAATATTGTAAAGGCTGTACGATGTGACACCGACAGTTGCAGCGGAGAGCACGAAGCTGTGACCAACAGAATGGGATACAGTAGGCTTCCTGACTGAGTCCAGAAACCGAAAATCATCTCCACACCTTTGAACAGTTTCTTAGGCTCAATTCAGGTGGATACGTGAAGCTGCTAGAGACCGTCGTCAAACTCTGGCTGGAGAGGATTGCTACTGGAAGGCCATATATGTGGTAGTAGGATTCCGCTCCTTGTCATATCTCCAGAAAGCGTCAAAAACGGTTCTCAGAGGATTTCTTCGGTTTCATCTGCCCAACGTATGGTTTCCGATAGTAACTCCATGGATTCCTATGCGTAGAGTACGGTAGAAAAAGAGACGAACTGCTCTGATTGCAGCACCACGGTCGAGCTGATGGCCAAGATCAAGGTGGTGTTCGAATATCTTCCCAGGGACACAGTGAGGAACGCATGCAACAGGTTCTGGAACCGTCTTCGAGCCGTGGTGGAAGGTGAGGGCGGCTACTTTGAGTAAACAGTTACCTACCAGCCATAAAATAGTTGCTATTACTTTTATCTTTTAAAAATACTTTCATCCTTCGATGAAATATTGTTTTCTTTTCCTTTTATGCAAACTGTACACATACGCACACAAACAGACAGACACACACATACCGACGCACACGCTGACACACATACACACACATACACACTCATACATATTTATGCGCTTGCACACACAGACAGACATGCACGCGCACATTACTTACTATTTCCCTTTATCCTGCATAAGCAGAATATGGTGGCATAGAAAGAATTCTTTCTATGCAACATACTCTGAACAAGGCTTTCTAACATAAAAATTTTGATTTATTTCAGTTCTTTTATTTCTGTTATATTGTACATAACGTGTTGTGCATATTATATATATATATTCTCTCTCTCTCTATTTTATCGTGTTCCTTTCTGTTGAAGAGCGTAGGCTCGAAACGTAAAAGACTTTCTCATCTTCCCGAGCGTTAAACTAATACACCTGTTTGTTGTTTATACACCTAACTTCGTAATTTGCTTTTTTGTAAATTCCAACTAAATATATATATATATATATATATATATATATATATATATATATATATATATATATATATATATATACATGTGTGTGTGTGTGTGTGTTGTCATAGACTGGCGATTTAGTTCGCCTCCAATTCGATTCAGGTACGTGATGTTGGTAAGTCACAAAAGTGCGAAATATCCATATCCATTGCTCCTGGATGGAACTGGAGGCAAGTTGTCTCGTCTTGTCTCGCCTTTCTATGACTTCCAGGTGTTCTAACACCCAGTGCTATGATGGAGTCGTCTCCCACCCCACCGTAAAGCACTAAGCAACAGCGAACAAGCAAAACACATTGAGTATGTGCGGTCGATAATATACTACTAGCGCTGCTTGCTTTTAATTCGCAATTGAATGTACATGTACAAACACACATACATACATACATACATACATACATACATACATACATACATACATACATACATACATGCATGCATTCATACATGCATATATATATATATCATCGTTCATTTGTGCAATCTACTGAATTACTTGCATCTGTTCAACGTTAAGATATGCGTACTTATATTGTATTCCCTGGCAAGTAACAAAAATAAATAAATAAAATAAAACAAAAAAGTTGTATGTTTTTGAACAACAAAGACGAATAGGAGACAAATCATCTCCGCTTGAAATTGTCTTCGCTTCTAAAGAGAATAGAACAATCGTCTTGTGGCAGCTGGAATCAACTGCAAATAAGAATAGTAAATTTCAAGTTTGGAAAGTTGATATGCCATTAAGAGAAAAGACAGTTTGATTGTGTGGAGACAAGAGGACAGCTGTTGACATGGGTTTCTACCTCAATAGGCATCATCCGCACAGCAGTGGTCCTACGCATATGCACACACACAAATTAGTTTTGTAATATGGAGGACAATGAAGAACAACTCCTGGAACTTTTGTGAAGTCTAACGTTCGATCTGTAGCTTTCATTAATATTAGTAATTAGATTTGTTGTTACTAAAAAAAAAAATGTCAGTTCTTTTTCGTTAGTAATAACAATAACACTTTCCTACAAGATCTCAAAATAATGGATATGGAAGTGTAATCGATTAAGTAAACTCGTCAAAGTTACCAAAGAGCGCTAGTAGAAATACCACACAAGATAGTTTGTTTGAGTGCCTTAATGATTCTAAATCCACCGTTCTCATAAGAATAACAATGATGTTAGTAATCGATGCAGACCACGAAATAATATCCTGAAGAGAGAAAATGTGTGTGTGTGCATATATATATATATATATATATATATATATATATGATAATGTACCGAAAAAATAGATTAAAAAACGGGAAAAAATGAAGACTCGGAAAGAAAAAACTAGTAGAGATAATAACAACGAGAGAAAGGGAGAAAAGAAAAACAAAGGCAAAACGGAAAGGGAAAGGATATAAGAGAAAGATAACCAGAAAAACAAAAGACAGAAAGTTAGTAAACGGATATTTAGAAAAAGTAAAAAAAAATGAATCACGAGTATGTTAGCACATTATTACCTCCTCCTCCTCCTTCTCTACCTCCTCCTAACGCGTTGATTCACTCCAGTACAGATGGTCTTTACAACAATCAATTGACTAATTAAATAGTGACCCATCCCACACTCACCTTTTATTCTTTCTTTCAATCGACGACGATTGCGAACCGATCAGCAAATTTGACCTTGATTTATGCTTCATTTCTCCCTTGGGTCTTCACATTAAACATCATCCTTCTCTCCAGTCTCTCTCCTCCCATCCATTTCACCTTCACCTCCTCTCCTTTCTGTTTCCATCCCTTTCTCATTTTTTCGCTCTCCCACTCTCTCTGTTATTGATGCTGCCTGAGTAGATGATGGTTAATTCTCACTATACGTAACAGCAAAGAATTCACTGAACTGATAACAGTGGATCTTAGCAAACTATTGAGGAACACCCGTATAGGGATATGATGTGCTAAAAGTAGCAATTGAATCTTCCTTAAAATCCGTCCCATCCCAACAAGCTTAAGAAAAAGAAAGAAAGTTTGGATAATTTTAAGCTAAATACACTGCTTCAAAAACAAAAGGGAGCGACCTGATGCGAAATACCAACAATAGTACTAATTTCTTATCTTATCGTCCAACGAAATAATCCAACGCTTCATTTTGTTACAATGTGTTGAATATAATTTATTATTTCAACACAAGCCTGAAGAAAGGCCTTAACCGAGACTTTGCTGCTCCAACAAATATTTTTATTGATCCATTCTTTTCCAGAGTATTTTCTCGTGTTTTTTCATTAGCACTATCTCCAATCACCTTCAGTTAATATTTCTGAGCTTGTGTGTGGTATTTCTACTAGCGCTATTTGGTAACTTTGACGAGTTTACTTAATCGATTACACTTCCATATCCATTATTTTGAGATCTTGTAGGAAAGTGTTATTGTTATTACTAACGAAAAAGAACTGGCATTTCGTCCGTCTACATTCTGAGTTCAAATTCCGCCGTGGTCGACTTTGCTTTTCATCATTTTGGGGTCGATGAAATAAGTACCAGTTGAACACTGAGGTCAATATAATTGTCTTACCTAGCACCCTGAAATTTTTGGCCTTGTGTCTAAATTGGAAATCACTATTTCTGAACTAAGCTAGAAGACGATTGGACAAATAGTGATTAAGACATCACGGAAACACATCAATACTGATACATCTATTTTCTGGAAACTTTGGTTCTTAAAGTTTTTCTGAGTTATTCATGTCTCCAAACCAAAGGTGGCCACCTTGATTAACACACTCTCAATTAATCAAATATAAAAGGCCAGCAATTTTAGAGGAGGGCGTTATTTGATTGCATCAATCCCAGTAATCAACTAGTATTTTATTTTATCGACTCCGAAAGAATGAAAGGCAAAGTCAACCTGGGTGGAATTTGAACTCAGAACGTTAAGACAGACGAAATATTACTAAGTATTTTGTCAAGCGTGCTAACGATTCTACCAGCTCGCCACCTTACGTTAGTATAAATAACCTTTTCTACTATAGGCACAAGACCTGAAATTTGGGAGAGGGGTAGGCTAGTCGATTACATCGACCCCAGTAATCAACTGGTACTTATTTTATTAACCTCAAAAGTAGATCTTGGATCTGTCAAAGACCTAAGCTCATCATTAGACCATAAATTATGCCTCTTTTCATGGCGTGACAGGGAACGAGAGTAAAATTATCTCCACTACTGAATGGGACACCAGTCTGTTGCAAGGTTAACTTCAACTGGTGTTGGTACTCCCTTTCGACTGAGTGGATTGTAGTGGTTTGTTCACTCTCAGAGCACGATGTAGAGTCTTTGTGCGTATGCGCGTGTATATATGTATGTATGTGTGCATGTATGTATGTATGTATGTATGTATGTATGTATGTATGTATGTATGTATGTATGTATGTATGTATGTATGCATGCATGCATGTATGTATGTATACATGTATGCATGTATGTATGTATGCATGCATGCATGTATGTATGTATGTATGTATGTATGCATGCATGTATGTATGTATTTATATATTTCAAGATTTCATGCCAATAGAGATAGAGTCGTTTTCTAACTAAGATCCAAGACTCCTTCATTGGAATTTTAACTTCAGTAGGGAATGTATGTATGTATGTATGTATGTATGTATGTATGTATGTATGTATGTATGTATGTATGTATGTATGTATGTCTCTTCTATTTTTTAATTATTATAAGTCTTCCACTGAGGAGGGAGCTGGTTTCCAACAAAGATACAAGGCTCCATCTTTGGGATGTAGTTAACACAGACAAATTCACATTACTGTTCCACTCACAGATTGCACTTGTAATGTACGAATTAGCCGGTCAATCTCTCTTTCTGAAAATCCCAGTTTATCCAAATTCTCCTTTAAGCATTTACTAACAAAATCTAGTGCTCCAATCATTATTGGTATGAATATGAATTCATTGTCTGGATATATAAGCTGGAGGTTTCGAAGCAGTTGTCCATAGATATCCTCTTTTGATTTGATCAGCTGACCCCTATGGCTGTACATACCTTTGCTCCTCTGTCCGAAATAACTTATCCGACCTGTTATGTTTACATTTGACAGAGGTTTTGATGAAAATATACCACCACTATTCTTTGAGATAGCGTTTATGAATGTATTCCACAACAGAGGGGTTGCCTAAGTTTATTTCAGGACAGTATTTTTTGCTGATGGCATTGTAATTTGCTTTAGTAACAACACCGTGCCGCATAGGGTGGTAGTACCGTGATAACATTTTAGGACAGCTGCTAATCACATGTGTGAGGTCTTCCACAGAAACATGACATAGCCTACACAAGCGGTTTCTCTGTCTCTCTTGTTCACCAGATTCTTTGTGGCAATC
>NC_043007.1:57619238-57624238 GCF_006345805.1 Octopus sinensis | reverse complement strand
TTTTTTTTTCATTTTGACATTTGATAGCTGTTTTGACATTTGATAGCTGTTACTTTTAGCTTACTTTAGAAGCAAATTGTGCGTAATTTTGTTCACAGCTGTTAGTTCAGTGTCAATTGTAACATGGAGTGCAAAAACAAACATTTTCGACATATTTTACTTATTTTATTTTCGTAAAGTCAAGAAAGCTGCTGAGGCTCACAAAGAGATATGTGAAGTTTATGGTGTTTAAGAGAACGCACATATCAGAAATGGTTTAAAAATTCCGTTCTGGATATTTTTCACTGAAGATGACCAATGTTCTGGTCGACCTACTGAAGATAATGATGACTAAATCAAAGGCATATCTGAATCTGATAGTCATATAACTGTGCGATACATTGCAGAGATATTAAATGTATCACACACAACAATCGAAAATCACTTAAAATGTCTTGGACTAGTTAAGAAGCTCGATATTTGGGTTCCACATAAATTGAAAGAGATTCACTTAACACAACGAATTATTATTTGCGATATGCATCTCAAACGCAATGAAATCGACCTTTCTTTTTAAAGAATCATCACTGATGATGAAAAATGGATTGTCTACAATAACATCAATCGAAAACGATCATGGTCCAAGCGTAAACCACATCGAAAGCTGAATTGCATAAAAAGGGTCATGCTGTCAATTTGCTGGGATTACAAAGGTGTTGCGTATTTTGAGCTGCTTCCAAGGAACCAAACGATCAATTCAGATGTTTACTGTCAATAGCTAATGAAACTGGAGGCAGCAATTAAAGAAAAACGGACTGAATTGGCAAATCGTAAAGGAATCGCATTCCACCATGACATCGGTATCCACACACGTGAAAAATTAGTGGAGCTTGGTTGGGCAGTAATGTCCCAACCACCATATAGCCCTGATCTTGCACCATCAGATTACCATTTATTTCGAAGTTTGCAAAATTCTTTGGATGGTAAAACTTTCGAGAATGATGATGACCTGAAATCGCACTTGCTTCAGTTTTTGGCTGATAAGGACCAGAAGTTCTATGAGCGCCGAATCATGAAATTGTCTGAAAGATGGCAAAAGGTCATCAAACAAAATGGAAAATATATAGTTGATTAAAGTTCATTCTTTGTATGAAAAAAAATTACTTTTATTTCACACTAAAAAACCGAAATTACTTTCTTGCCAATCAGGCTTAAAAGGTAAAAAAAAAAATAAAAGCACCGGAGTCGATGAATTCGGCAAAGATTCTTCAAGGCGGTGCCACAGAATCACTGCAGGCTAATGAGTGAAATAAGTAAAAAATAAAAGATTGACAACCGCAGCAGTGACAGTTGCAGTAGTCGTAATATACTCATCGTGTGTCTAGCCGTTGAAGTCGTCTCCCTGTGTATGATTGATATCTTTATTACGAGGGACGTTCAATAAGTAATGTCTCTGACCCACTTTCAGTTGTTTGATCTAGCTGAAATTTTGCATGTGCAATCATTTATATCTCTATAGAGTAAGTGGCAAACTACAGCTCTGAATTAATTGTGGTTTCTGATTTACAGGTGTTTGAACCGAGTCAAGTGTGAAATGGAGCCTGTTGAGTGTCGAGCAGTGATCCGGTTTATTTATTTGAAAGGACGCACACCACGGGAGACTTTTGATGAAATGAAAGTAACTTATGGTGATGATGCCCCATCATATGACCTTGTAAAACGCTGGCATCGTGAATTCAAACATGGTCGGAACTCTGTGGAAACAGCTCCCAGATCTGGTCGCCCATTCTGCCATTGATGAGGCATCTGTCCGTCAAGTTGAGGCTGCCATTTTGGAAGATCGACGCATAATTATTCGTCAAATAGCCCATGAGGTCAAGATTAGTACCGGGTCTGTGGAAACTATCATTCATGACCATTTGCATATGCAAAAGGTGTCTGCCAGATGGATTCCCAGGTTGCTCACGCCTTTCCAGAAGCAAGAACGCGTCGAGTGCTCGAGGGTGAATTTGGAGATGTGTCAAGAAGATGAGTCAACATTTTTCAAAAGACTGATTACACAGGATGAAACCTGGGTCCATCACGATGATCCAGAGACCAAAGCCCAGTCAATGCAGTGGAAGCACCGTGACTCACCCCCTCCAAAGAAGGCAAGGGTGCAGCCCTCCGCTGGCAAGGTCATGCTCACAGTCTTCTGGGACCAGGACGGAGTAGTGTTGACAGATTTCCTGGCAAAGGGTACCACAATTACAGGAGCCTATTATGCTTCACTTTTGAGGAAATGAAGAGAAGTTATCAAAATCAAGAGGCGGGGCAAGATCAGCAAAGGCATCCTCCTCCTGCAGGACAACGCTCCGGTCCACAACTCGCTTGTCGCCAGATCAGAAGCACAGGCGTATGGCTATGAACTCCTCCCCCATCCCCCTACTTTCCTGACCTTGCACCCTCTGATTTTCACCTCTTCCCAGTCATGAAGTTGCTTTTGAAAGGAAAGCGTTTCCCAGATGATGCAGCCTTGATTTCTGAAGTCACGTTGAGGTTGGAGGACCAAGCTGGGTTCTTCTACAAAAACGGTCTCTAGAGCTGCATCAAACAATGGGAGAAATGCGTAACTCTGGGTGGTTCCTATGTAGAAAAAGACTAATAACTGTGCCAAGTTTCGTTGCTCTACTGCTATGGGAAGTGGGTCAGGGCATTACTTATTGAACGCCCCTCGTATTATCTTTATTATTTGTCCCTTTAATATCTTCATTATTTACAGCTCCATTTTGTTCTTTACTAATTCTTTTTAAAGAATTTGCATCATATTTAGTGAACGATAGCATTGTCAGGTAACGATTTGCTCGCCATATTATGTAAAAGAAAAAGAACATTATAAGCTGTTCCTGACTCTCTTCTAAATACTTCCCTCCTCTCTCTCTCCTCCTTTGTCCCCCGTATGTTCTCCGTACACACACACACACACACACACACGCACACACACACACACACACGCACACACACACACACACACACACACACACACACACACACACGAACGTACCAGTAGATCAAGCGCATGTCATCCGACTTTGCCAATGTTTAGTTATTTCAACAGCATAGCTCGAGGTTATTGGAAATTTTGGCGGTTGTTCTTCCTTAATTCTACAATCTATGATGTTAAATTATATTCCAAAATCATCTTACATATTTCAACTCGTCGGAATTTACTCTCTTTGAGGTTGAAAAGAGTCCAAAACTTCACCACAAAATCCACAATGAATTTAGTAACAGCCTTACAAGAATCAATAATATATTTCTTGTTTTATGTATTGAATAAACCATTTGGTACTCTATTATAATTGTTTATGATTTAGCACGAACCCAACAGTTTTGAAGGGATTGGGTTTTTCGATACCTTCAAGCCCAGTTTTTGACTAGTACTTTATTTTATCGACACCAAATGGACGAAAGCCAAAATTAACCTCAGCCGGATTTGAATTCAGAATGTAAAGAGCTGGAAGAAATTCTGCACACCGATGCGAACGAGGTGTTGCTCAGAGTGATTCATCCTCTACTCAGTGTATGACGTATCAAAAGCTGGCTTATCTAATAACTGTTTGAGATTACTCGGAGCTATCAGTATATCACGGACATATGCGAAATGAACTTCAATTTAGACGTTTCTATTTTCGAGAAAAAGGTTCGATCTGAAGTAAAAAAAAACAACAAAAAACAAAACAAACTCCTTTACAGTTACTTTTCATCTTCCCTAGACACTTAAGTTCGAAAATTGTTTCAGTGCAAATCTTGATTAGCTAGTCTTAATCCTGGCGTTAATTTTATTAAACTGGCTACTGCTAGCTGAATTGTTACGTCAACCGATTATCTTCCTCGTGACCATATCTCAGCAAAACCATCATTGGTAACTATATGAACATAAGCCCAATTAGTCATAAGTCTTTAAAAAATTACATTACTCTTCAAACGATTATATAAGCTGGATTTGAAATTCTGAGAGTGAGTTGAAAAAGAGGAATACCAAATCGTTATTTAAAAAGCTTGCTGTTATATCTCTCCGTTGTCTTCCAGTCAATAGGTGGGGATTTCAATATCGTCAATATAGGGCTAGCAGAGAGAACTGCAAAGTGGAGAAAAGGTTGTACAGTAATCCCTCGCCATATCGCGGCTCACCTATCGCGGTTTATTATCTAATCTTACGTCGATTCCTCCGTAGTGTTGTTTCGCATTTATAATAAAATAAATATATACAAATTATAAAATTTATTTAAAAAAATACAGTGCAGTACTGTTTCTACTTCGCAGATTTTCATCTATTGTGGGGGATTTTGGAACGTAACACCCGCTATAGTCGAGGGATTGCTGTACTTCCCTCAATTTTTATTAAGATATATTGATAACACAGGAGAAATGGTCGGTTAATAATCGTGTGTTTCTGGGCGAGAACCAGATAATCTAGCACAAATAGTTATGTATGAATGTCGTATCTTATTGGTCATTCTTGTGAAGTGCTTTTATTCTTTATTTTCTTAATTTTACCCGTTTAACAGATGATTACAACAACTGAAAAGACTTGCCAGTTCGCCCTGGTGGACAAAATGGAAAAGGCATTATCCCGGAAGATGGTGAGAGAGACGTGCTGGAAAAACCAGTCCGACTCACGGCACTGGCACTTGCGGATAGTCATCTCTGCTCTGATAGCAGGGGTATTGTACGGGGAGCAAGGACGCTGGGGACGGGGTGTCTACATTGCCACAGGCTCGACTACAAATCTGTCAGAGAGTGGGAGGTGCTTTGACATTTTGCTCTTCGCAGCTTGATGAGCAGCGAAGCCTGAGCTGGCAGCCGAACATACCAGATTGCCGCCGGAGGTGTCGCAGAATACGGCAGCTAAGATGAGGGGCCTAACGCTGCGGAACGGGAAGATTTTTATGCAGTCTGGCTTTTACCGTCTTCTCTGTCCATCCCTGCAGTCTCGAGATGGGAAGGGAAGCCTGCAACGTCTAGAGAGTGTTTTAACA
>NC_043007.1:57611738-57614238 GCF_006345805.1 Octopus sinensis | reverse complement strand
TGTATGACTGGCCAAACATTATCATAACTAATATCTCTTAAAATAATCATTGGGTAACCACTTCAATGACCGTGATACAAGGTTCTGGGCAGGCGTGTAACATACTGGCCAGAGGTGCGTACAGTTGCTGTTTATAAGAATTGAAAAAACATTCCCGTGGTTTTCGAGATACAAATATACATCATTTTCTTTATTTCTTGTTACTCGATTAGGGACTGCGGTTTAGATGCACCTGTCTTGGTTATACAAATCTGCCAGAACACAATATCAGCCAAGTAATTCATGTCTAGAGTCCGGCTATTAGAGGTCCCGTGAGTGAAGAGAAAGTTTGGCATTATTTTCTTTATTGCTCAAACTAATCTTTCGCTCATTTTTTCGTTTAGCAAAATGTGTGCGTGTGAGTGCGTGCATGTGGGTGCGTACGTGCGTATGTGCTGTTATCGTTATTCTAGTCGTTTAAATTATTCGAAATAATATTTTCTTATAGAAAATCATCATGTTTCTTTGTCTAAAAATAAAAATAAACAACAAAGTATAGAATTTTCCTCCGCCTCTATTTACTGTTCATAAACAGTGTTTTGTCTGAATTTATTTGAGGGACGTTTTTACGTATTATAATAATTCTGCTTCTACCACCAACATCACCCCCACCACCACCACCAACAATAGCAACAACACCAACACCACCACCAACAACAACAACAACACCAACAACAACATCACCACCAACAACAACAACACCACCACCAACACCACTAATGTCACTACTACTACTACTACTACTACTACTACTACTACTACTACAACTACCACTACTACTACTACTACTACTACTACTACTACTACTACTACTACTACTACTACTACTACTACTACAATAATGCTGCTCTTATAATTATTCTATATCTCTTCCACTCTGTTTTTCCATCTTTCTTCTCTCCTTTCCTGGTTCCCTTTTCCAAACACGCGTGCGCACACACGCACACGCAAACACACACACACACACTTTCTCTCTCTCTCTTTTTCTCTCTTTCTCTCTTTCTTTCATTCTCTCTTTCTCTTTCTCTTCCTCACTCTCTGTCTTATTCCACTTCCATACAATTCCATTATTATTATATTATTATTATTATTATTATTATTATTATTATTATATTATTATTATTATTATTATTATCATCATTATTATTATTATTATTATTATTATTATTATCATTATTATTATTATTATTATTATTATTATTATTATATCTCGCAATACATCGCATAACATCAATGGTTCACTCCACCTCTCTAAAAGTCCGTCTTACTCTCAGCCTTTATGACGCCACGCCGATGTTTGTTTTTATGTCTGGTTGTCTCTTTATATATACGTTTATTCAATTAATTCTAATTTGTACCTTTATATATTTCTTTATTTAATTAATTCTAATTTGTTCCTTTATATATTTCTTTATTAAATTAATCATAATTTGTGTGTATGTGTGTTTGTATGTGTGTTTTTCCCTGATGTTTATATATTTATTATTTTTTTTGTGTTTTTTGAATTACCAATTTTTGTTCTTCCTGTTGTTTAGAAGTGATGTATGTTTATTTTTCATTTGTAATATTTTATCTCAAATTTCTAAGTCTTCACAGACACCCCATCTTCCACCCACATAAAGAGTTCTATTATCATCACCATAACCACCATCACCATCACCACCACCACCACCACCAATACAACTATTATCACTATTAACACTACCATCACAACGACTACCATCATCATCATCACCACAACCAACATCGTTACTATCACTTCAACGACAACGACCACAACGACTACTGCCACCACCGCCACCACTAGCAAACTTTTCATCCTCATCATCTTCATCATCTTCATCATCGTTATCATCAACTGTAACGCTATTATTTGCCATTACCTCCATTGTTATTATCAAAACAATCACGATCATCATTATCATCCACACCAACCACGACGACCACCATCAACAACAACAATAACACCATCATCATCAATAAAACGAGGGATCTTCTACGTAGAAGCTTGAGCGACTAAAAGTAGCAGCCAAATTTCCTACAAACCACACTCTATTGTTTTAAATAAAGGACGTATTACATTAAGTAGTACGAAGTAGCCCGAAAAAGGCAGAAAGGTCACGGTTGGCATGCTTTTAGTCATATTTCTGCTGACCACAAGTAACCGGGTGCTAAACGATAACAGCGTCAAACCGTCCACCTTGCGGAAAATAACAGCTAAATTCTCCTTTAAATCGAATCCTGTCGTCTTACAGAAGGATAAGGCACATTGGAGTATGTAGTTTTAGCAATAGCAGTCCAATCTTAATGTCTTAAAGAAGATGAACTAAAACAAATGCTAGCAGAAATAGCAGTCAACTCTCACTCCCATATCACATTCCACTGTCCTATTAAAGGCTGGGCACATTGGATAATATAGTCTAAAGTACACAATGTCTAAATATTAACAAGATCAGATGAT
>NC_043007.1:57601738-57606738 GCF_006345805.1 Octopus sinensis | reverse complement strand
TTGTGTTGGTGTTCCAATAGCACATTAATAGAATGGAAAGATTAAAAATTGTGGTAGTAGTTGCTTTGCGCATTTCTCAATATGCTCACTAAAGGGTATCATTCTGTATTCTGGGAATGCAATCTGTTGTCGATGCAGAGTGCATCTACGTCTGAGTGATAGTCCCGTGGACCCCACGTAGTTTTGGTGGCAGCCCGAGCACCTTATGACATAAATTATGTTTTCAGAAGCACAAGTAAAATTAGATCTGATCTTGAATTTTTGTCCCTCTTTGAAAAGGAATTCTGATCCTTCTAGAAGGTTTGGGCATGTTGCGCAGTTTGGCCTACCACATTTTTTTACTTTTGCATCCGTAATTTCAGAAGACAATTTTGCCTTTGTGAGAATCTTTTTAAGTGATTTAGGTTGTTTGTAGCTTTTAATGATTTTATGTATATTTAGAATTTCCTTTAATTTGGGGTCCTTATGAAGTATTGGTAAATTCTGGGTGATGATGGTGAAGGCTTCTTTGTTTCTGGGGTTGTATGTGGATATGTAAGGCAGTATTTTCGAGGAAGGTGTGATGTTGTGTTGAACTTTTCTCAAAGTTTCTATGTCGATTTCTGTTGCAAGTCTGATCCCATCCTCTATGAGTTGAGCTGGGTAGTGTCTGTCAATTAGGGTGTTTTTGAGTTCTTGTAGTCTAAAGTTCCTGGTATTTTGTTCTGGCACTATTGTGCATATCCTTCTTGCAAGGTTGAAAGGGATGTTTTTTTTAGTGTGTCTTGGGTGGCATGAATCAAAAAGTAGGTATTGTTTAGCGTCTGTGGCTTTGTAAAAAATGTCTGTTTCTATTTTAAGGTTAATTATTTTAATTAGTATATCTAAGAATGGAAGTTCCTTTTGGTTGTATTCCATTGTGAACTGTATATTTGGGTTGATGCTGTTCAATAGGTTTTTGAATTTTAGGAGTTTATCTGTGTTTTCATTCCAGAGTATAAAACAATCGTCCAGGAATCTTTTCCAATTCTCTTTTATGTATTGAGAGAGGGGGTTTCCAAAGGTCGATAAAGATTCCTGGTATACAATTATTTCCAGGTAGCCCATTGTTAGGTTCGCAATGACTAGTGCTGCCCTTGTACCCATAGCAATTCCGGATTTTTGACGGTAAAATGTATTGTCAAACATGAAGTGGTTATTATGTAGGAGGAATTCAACCGATTTAGTAATGAATTCTTTACTGATCCTTTTTGGTATTTCTTCCGGAAATTGGTCCAGCCAGAACTGTATTGCCTCTAGTCCATAATTATGAGGTATACTGGTATATAAATTAACTACATCAAATGAAACCATGATTGTTTCTTCCATGACTTTTTTTGGAAGGTGGTTTAACATATCCAAGTCATCTCTGGTATGACTATCGATATGTTTAAGGAAGGGTTTCAGGAGGATGTCCATAAATAGACTTAATCTGTGTGTTTCACAGGTTGGGCCAGCTACAATGGGTCGTAGTTTTAGGTCCCCCGGGTTAGGTGTGTGTATGTATGTCTTTGGTGATTTTTTAATGGTTTCATTTATAATTTGGCTTTTATGTATTTTGGCAGACCATAGAAGAGGTTAGGCTTGCATTTAAAGTTTGTTAGAAAGTCAACCTCTTTGGTTGTTAGTTCCTTTTCATGGGTTTTAATTAGTGAAGACAGAGTTTTCATTATTTTTTGCGGGGTGTAGTTGGTGATTTTTTCATAATGTTGATTGTCATCAAGCAAGGAAATTACAAGATTTCTATAGTATAATGTATCCATTATTACAACTGCACTTACTTTGTCTGCTTCCTTAATGGTTATATCTTCATCATTTTGAAGTTCTATCAGTTCCTTCCATTGTGCAGTGCTAAAATTTGAGTTAACTGTCTGTTTACGTATAGTATGGTAGGGAAAGTTCTCAATGTGTCTGCAGAACTCGTCAAGATCTTTATTTCTTCTTCTGTGGGTGATGTGTTCACTTTTGTTCTTGACTAGTGATTCATCTTCAGTATTGAAGCTGGTTGATGCTTCTGCTAGTCTTAATTTTCTGCAGAATTCTGTTATATTATCCTTGATTTCATTTTGGTTGGCTCTGCGTGGAGTTGGCGTAAATTTGAGCCCTTTTGAGAGGATGTCAATTTTTATGTTAGAGAGAGGTTTGGTTGGAAGGTTGATTATCTTCGGTTTTTCCTTATTACTAGGTTCCAGCCTGTGTCCTGGTGTCTCTGGTCCCGGGCTAAAAAATGTTGGGTGTAATTTTGTTTGTATGAGTTGTCTGTGAGGTTGTGTGATATTGGTTCGGGTGAACGGTGGTATTGTTGTCTCCGATTATTGTGTATGTGTGGGAATCTATGGTTGTTTTCGTTTGTGGTGTGTGTAAAATTTCTGTATGTGATATATTTTTGTTTCGAATTGCTTGTATGTGGGATGTTGCTTGACTTAGTGTTTTTTTGCGTTTGTCTTGTGTTCGGTGGGGACCAGTAATTTTGGTTCATATGGTAGTAGCGACTTAACGAAGACATAACACGATGTAAATAAAGACATTTGAGAAATTTGAAAAGTTAACACGAAACCGGTAATGTCTTCAAAAACTGTTATTGTATGAAAAAATTTTATAACATTCTTCTAACATAATGACTCAAATATATTCTTTAACCTTATAAAACAGGCTTTCTGTAGTTTTTTCACTCTTTACTATTTTATATATATATATATATATATATATATATATATACACATACACATTATATATATATATATATATATGTATATATATACACATGTATATATGTATATATATGCATATTTATATAAATACATACACACACATATATATATCTATATATAAATACATACATATATACTTATATAAATATATATATAATTTATATATATTTATACATATATAATTTATATGTATACATATATATATACATATATGTATATTTATCTATCTATATATGTATGTATGTATATATATATATATATATATATATATACACACATACACACATGTTCTCTCTCTCTCACTTCCTCCTCATCCACCTCACCCTCTTGTGCTGTCTTGTTCCTCCCCACCACTACGAAACTCTATAAAATGATTAAAATTCTACACAAAGGAATTATTTTGATTTGAAAACCCCACTAGAATGGGAGAAAGCGCTAATGATCTAAGTGATATGATATATATGTAAAAAATGTAATATATAAATAAATATCTGCAAATATAAACCATCCGATCTTCTGATTACCTCATTTCTTCTAATATATAATACCTGTACATCATCTCCAAACCTTCCAATATATATATATATGTATGTATGTATGTATGTATGTATGTATGTATGTATGTATGTATGTATATATATATATATATATATATATATATATATATATATTAGAAAGGGAAATCAAAATAATAAATCGAGCAATTAAATATTTTAATCATCAAATGATAAATTCAATTCAATTGTTATATATGTATGTGTATATATGTCGAACGTCACTTTAATGCGTTGGCCTCAACATTTCATCTATTCCGTTCTCTCCATACAATTATGTATGTATGTATGTATGTATGTATGTATGTATGTATGTATGTATGTATGTATGTATGTATGTATGTATGTATGTAAAGTCAAACAAATGTAGGATAATTCTCTCTTTTTCTCATTCTCTTATACCTTTTCTGTCTGTATTTCCAAGCGAATAAATGCTGCAAGTATTTTGATTTTGAACAGAACAAGGGTAACTAAAGAAAGGAGTCAGAAAGGAGTCAGAAGGGGGTCACTTATAAACATGTCAATATACCACGCTAATTTTACTGTGAGTACCAACATTGAAGAAATCCGCCTAGTTCATAAGGAAATCAATTTCCAAATTCCGACTCTGATAGCTAAACATTGTTGTTATTGACTAACCTCGTGTTATCCCTGATTGAACAGATCTATGATCCTATGCATTCCAGTCCGTTTATATGTTTCATGCATAAAGTATCTTGGACTTCATAATCCGAAGTGTCCTTTCATTTTGAATGGCATTATATGAGGTGCATGTTGCTGTTTTTCTAGCTAACAGGGTAATCACGTAGATGTTCCTTTGGTGTCTTGTTCTTCAGGACATTTCAATAGAATGTATGCTATCGATAAATCTTACTTTGAAAGTAGATGGCTTTAGAAATGGAAAATAAATTTATCGAGTTTTGTATATCAGCTGCGTCTTCTCTGTAACAACACGAACAAAAACAAACACAGAGAATATAATATAATATAAGAACGACCTCTTCTAAAAACAAATAAAACACATAAAGAAGTACTTAGAGTGGGAATATAAGCTATGCGATCCTGGAAATCCTGAGGAACAACTTTATATACCCCCTTACACACTGGAAAATGTTCAAAGCATTGACTATATCTAAAATTGCTGCATATATTTCCTCTGAAGAACATATACGAACAGAATCTGTCGACTTTTTAAAATATTTGTGTGAAAGATATAACATACATATATAGGTTTCAAATATTTGCACAAGGCCAGCAATTTCAAGGGAGGGGTAAGTCGATTACATCGATTTCAGGGCTCAACTAGTATTTATTTTATCGACCCTCAAAAGGACAAAGTCGAGCTCGGCAGAACTTGAACTCAAAACGCAAAGACGGACGAAATGCTGCTAAGCATTTTTAACCGGCGTGCTAACGATTCTGCCAGCCCGCCGCCTTAATACCTATGTCAAAATAACATATATATGTGACTTTCCTGCAGTATTATGGAAAATGCTACTACACTCGTGACTCATGATAAAATTCCTACTCAACACTCGCAGATTAATGAAGATATAAAGTCGTTCCAGTCATGACCATCTCATTTAGCTTGATTTGTTATCTTTGTCCAGAAATTTGATGCATCTGGGAATATCATGGCTGTGATGCCTTCATTCTTACGTATGCTCGACAACCATCATCATCATTATCACCACCACAACCACCACCACCACCACCA
>NC_043007.1:57589238-57596738 GCF_006345805.1 Octopus sinensis | reverse complement strand
ACAATAGCAGAAGCATAGAATATAAAGAAAAATCCGAGACGGAAAAAATTCTTATCCAAAATAAATCTCGACAAAAAGAGTTGATCTCAGTTCATTCAGGAAATGACACATTCATTAGTTATGAAATACACGATTCTCTAGTATTTACAGCAAGTTGCAGCAGGTCGTTAAAAGCCAAAAAGTGACATGAGTAAGTATACAAATCAACATCAGTGTTAGTATTAGAACCAGCCACTTCCCTGCTAACTGATACTGACTCAACCGCCTAGCTCTTACTGCAGCTAATGAATCATAGATAATTTCTGATCTATGATCAAAGGTGTTCCAGCTATAGCCATCTAGTCTAATTTTTCCCGGATCACGTTATTCAATGTTCTTATTCTTAAGACGGAATGGTATGACATCAAGAACTTTTAGCTGCTATCTCTAACAAGCAGCTCAAGCAATTATGCAGAGTTTCCTGATGCTTCCGAACGAGTACAATAAGACGTGAATTCTGTATAGTATAAGACGGCGATTGTGGTTACGATATACCAATGCAATCCAAAGTTTTCTTTCCTGTGCAGTAAAAAATCCCAATGGGGAACGACTTAGTGAACTGAATGGTTGTGGGTGAGATGTTTTGACATCAACGGAGCGATGAGACAAACAGGAAAAATAGCGGTGATTTTCAGCTGATCGTCTCATAGCCTTCCTTGCCATTCAAATATCATCTTTCTTTCTTTCTTTCTTTCTTTCTTTCTTTCTTTCTTTCTTTCTTTCTTTCTTTCTTTCTTTATCTCACTTCTTTCATCTCACCTCCCTTCTCTCTCTCTCAAACACACACATGAACTCGTTCAGTCCCCCTCCGACAATTGTTTCTATCGCTGTTACTTACCTCAGGTTAGCTGTGATCGAACGGAATTGTCTAGAATCAAAAGCGTTCTGGCTGTAACCATTCCGTACTAATTATATATGTCCAGTGATCGTTTGACTTCATTTTCCAATATCTTCTATTCTAGCACTATTGCGAGTGAATTGAGGGAAATGTCCTGCTATTTTTAAAAGGTCGGGTGACTACGTACTGGCTCCCTCATTATTGCGTTGTCCAGTAATGCAGAAGAGAAAGGGGGGTAAATCCCGACACTGATTACTTGCGACGGCCATTGTAGCCATTTCAAAGTTCACGGTTCGATAGCAACGGCATCAGTAATGTAAAGTGATGAAATGTGGAAATGGTCAAATGGTTAAGTGGTCATTTGAGCAGTAGTAATGTGATTGACGCACATCTCTCAATTAGCGAAGTAACAGACATCAAGTCTACTACAGATGCAGTCGGATATTCTATATTGCTCTCCAATATGAAATGGCATCACGTTCGTAACCCTAATCCACACACACACACACACACACACACACACACACACACCACACACACACACACACACACACGCTCGCACGCACACACACACAAAATCACTTATTCACGCGGCCACTCCCTTTCGTTCTCAGTCATTTACTCGCCGACATATATGTCTGTGTGTAAGAATACTAGCAGCATGCCTTTATATATACATACATATATGCATACATTTATACATACATACATACATACAACATACATACATACATACATACATACATACATACATATATTCATTCATACATTTACACACACACACACGTATATATATACATATAAATATATAATTTATGTGTATGTAACTGTATGTATACATATATATATATGTATATATGCATATATATGAGTATATATATATATAATATATATATATATATATATATATATACACTCATATATATATGCGTGTGTGCGTGTATATTACATCGCACGCTGTCACACTACGCGCACACACACTCGTACATACAAACATACATACATACAAACGTACATACATACATACATACATACATAAGTATATATATACATACATACACACACACACACACACACACACACACACACACACACACACACATATATATATATATAATATATATATATATATATATATATTATATATATATATATATATATATATATAATATGTGTGTGTCTTAAATGTGTGTAATATGAGAGAACGAAGAGCCGGTTCCTATATTTAATGAAATGCTCAATTAAATAGCAATTTGACATTTGCCTGTACACTGATAGACGCATAGAAACACACGCTTGCATACAACTATTTATATAAACGTGTTTATTTTCACGCTTTTAGACTAGAGAATCTTGTCCGTTTATGTCTGTTGCCACGTACACGGACACAGGTATGGCTGCGTGGTTAAGAAGTTCGTTTTGCAATCACCTGCTTCAGGGTTCGCACGCTTTGGGCAGCATATTAAATGTATCTTCTACTGCGTTTGTGTATGTACCTTCGAGTGCAAATGAAAGTATATCTTTCTTTTCTAACATGGAGCTATCCAATTGAAAAGCCCTACAGTTTTGAACATATGGTGGTGATAATGATTGTTATTTAATCGAAAATCACCCTTCTTGATCGAACAGACAAATGAACAAAGACATTCTCGAAACGATTATTGTTTACTTTTGTAGACGTGCTGTAACTGGTATTACTAGTACCGTTTTAAAGTATGAGCACACTGGGCATTTGTCTAGAGGCCCTCACGGGTCCAGGGGCCCAATTCTAATCTATGTATGATGTGGCTTGCTGTAAATAAGCCATTGCTTTGAGGCCCAGTGCACTGATGTACCAGGGATCAAGTAATGCTACTAAAACGGCCTTGGGTATTACGCTATTTAACGTATTTTCCTTTTTACGGCGTGGTTTTGCTACTATTTTTAATAAGTCAGTTACAGACTACGTGGAAGCGTCATCATAGTCCATTTCTGTAGTGCCTTTGCATTTCGGTTTTATTTTTATAGACGGTTGGATGTTTGTTTTAAGAGACGCGGCTTCAATATCGAGCAAACCGAGAAACGATTTACTAGCTCTCTTACCAGTTTGAATAGACTCCCAGACTGAATTCAAATAGTTGTTGTTGTTGCTATTGTTTTGTTCCAGATTAGTTCTGACAGAGTAGAGTTAAGAACAATAACAGTTTATAGCATAGAGTGCGTTAATATACTCAATGTATTTCTTTAGAACTTTAACTCATTTTAGATATCCTTGCCATAGTTAAACTGGAGTAAGTCGTTTCAACAAAAATTACAGTTTATAGTAAGGGAGAGGAAGCAGTTGGTTCTTTGGTTTAAAGAGGTAGGGAAAAAGATTTAACTGTTTTTTTTTAATTTATTGAATAGCAGCAAATATGTCGGCCATATTGAATAACAGCTAATATATCGGCCATATTAAATCTCCGTACAATTAATGTAGGTGACTTCTTCTAGTCTTTCATATGTATCACTATTTCTCATGACAATTTATTCTGCATATCTGTATATATATACATGTCAGCATGTATATATATACGGATGTATTATATATTAGCATGTATATGTATGTAAATATATATGTATTGCATAAAAGCATGTATGCAAATATTACACACACACACATATATATATATAGGTGTGTGTATGTATATACATGTAATGTGTATAAACATGCCTGTGTATTAATGCATATATATATATATATTTGTGTGTGTGTATTGCAAAATAAAATGCGTGTATGCGTGTATGTATGCATATATGTGCATATATATGCATATATATGCATATATATGTTCCCACTTTGTATGTATTTTAAGTGTGTATGTAACGTGTGTATATATATATCATGTATTTAAATATGTGTAACGTATGTATGAGAGAGAAAGAAATTGATCGAGAGGTGTGTGTTTTTTATATATGTAACGTGTATTTATGTGTGTTTGTGTGTGTGCGTATCTGCGATTATGTACACTAGCGCATAACGGTGTTTGTATGTGTGTGCTTGTTTGCATGCGTACGTATGTATATAATTCTGCATATCTCTATATATGGTTGTATGTACGTGTATCTGTAATGTTAGTGTGTGTATGCTTGTAGGTGGGGATGTAAAATTTATTTCCATCCATAGCTAAATGATTCTGTCGATCTTCTAGTTTCTTTTTATTGCTTTTTTCTCAGCTTTGTTTCTATATTTATGTGTATGTGCGTTATTGTCTGTATGTGCATGTGAACTTACGAGAGTCTCTTTGTGTGTGTATGCGTCTATGCTTGAATTTACATCTGTGTTTGTACGCATGTTTATGTATGAATGTATATTTTTGCGTATGTGTGTTTGTGTACGAATGTGTATCTATGTGTATGTGTGTCTATGCTTGAATATATATCTGTGTGTTCGTGTGTGAGAGCTTTACATATTTATTTCCCCTCTTTCATTTGCTCACTTCCTCCTACAAACCTTCAAACATGTTATGTTGTAAAGAGAAACTGTGGAAATCAGAATTAACGATGAAAGATTTAACAAAATGTCCGCCTCCCGTCATTAATTTAACGCTTAAATCGGCCTCCGTTTTATTTTGTTTTTAATCTGCATGCGTTTCAAGCCAGCTTCCGGTTTCTGACTGACATTAGCCGAACATTTAAGTGTTTCTATTTGTTTGTTTGTTTGCTTGATCGCTCGTTTGTTTGTTGTTTTCTTGACATAATGTTTACACACATTATGCAATACCGTTTGACAACGAGTAAAATGTGACAAGCAGCTGTTTTTTTTCTCTTTCTTGTTTTTAACTTTTTTTTTGAATGAGCCATATATGTATTTTAATGCCTATCCTGTATGCGTGTGTTTTTGCGGGTGAATTTGTTATAAATGCTATGGTTGAATTAAATTAATTCACCGAAGAATTAGTGGCGGTTGACAATGGATATCGCTTAGAACAGTGTAAGCTGTATTATAAGCCGTATAAAGTGTTACAATTCAATCTGATCCGATTCCAGAGACGGACACTACGGAAAATTTCTCGGAAATTTAGCAAATATATTGAGTTGTCCTTCCTGTTCTAGTTGTCATCGTACAAGTCCTATGCTACCAAACGAGCATACATATAATCGTTCAAGACAATTCTACATTTTGTTTCCAAAAATTTGCATGTAGAACTAATTATCTAATTCATCCGGCAAGGTTTATTTCGAGGGGCGTTTAGCAGCTATTTCTAGCAGGTTGGCCGAATTCTTCAATTTTCTTTTGTTTAACTGCACTCAAAACCCAATGATACGATGGTCCTCAAGTTCACAAATATTATCTCCTGCTTCAATATCAGTTAAAATTTTTGTTTTTTCTCCGCATTGCCAATATGTAAAATGTCGAAGTGCTGGCAGAATCGTTAGAGCATCGGAAAAATTGCTTTGTGAAATATCTTCCGACATTTTACGTTCTGAGTTGAAATCCCGCCAGTGTCAACTTTTCTTCCAGGAATAAAATAAAATACCAGTGAAGAACTAACTCCCCACCTCACGCACCCTACAAAAGTATTTTGGGTCATGTGCTCCAAGTAAAAGATGTTATTAATAGGAAAACAGAAGTTTTCATCTATATTATTCTTTATTCGCTCTGCTAATGGAAAAGTTTGAAAGTTCAAAATTAATTTTATGAAACATTTCTTCGGTTGTCAAGCGATAGTGGGAAGAACACAGACACACAAATACATATATATTAATATCTATATAGCTGAAATGCGAAAAAGTTGTGTGATTTCTTGGTTATTTGTCTCATGTTGGGATGGGAACGGTTTAAGGGGCGGTAGATGGGGTCGGATTGGCACCAAAAGAGGTAAAATAGGGTGGGCAGTGGTGTGAGGAGGGCTGCAAGTCGCTCGGGGCCACCGTTTGGTTGCCATGGTGAGGAATATGGGAAAAATTGAGTTTCATGGTATAGACAGGTTGCGCTGTTTGAATAATGGCTTTTCGTGTTGCTGCAGCGACTAGAGGCGGTTATCTTTAATTGTGGGTGTAAAAATTGGGTGGATTTTGGAAATGGGGGTAAAATTTTTCAACTTTTAAAAAGAGTACATTTTTGCCCTATTTTTAGATTTAATTTTTTTCTGTTTGCATTATTTGGTTGACATGGGTAAAAATGGCATTGTGTTAAAGGTCAAAATTTTAGCTTTCATTTACATCATGAACCGTCAAAATATACCAGAAAATAGTATCAAATTTCACAAAATTTTAAGTAATTTTGAAAGATTTTTTTTGTGATTTAAAAAGAACCAGGCAAAGAAGACGAATAAAAGAAGAAAGGGAAAAGGAGACAACATGCACACAAAAGACACCACCACCAAAACCCGAGCGAAGCATGAGTCAAAAGAGCTAGTCTATTTATATAAAAGTCAATGTCTGTATGTTTGTGTGTTACTTATAGACTCGAAGACTACTGGACCGATCCTAATGAACACAAAATCCAACACAAAATGCAAGCCTAGGGAGAAGAGTAATGCCGTATGTTTCATACAATTTTGAGGGGGCATAAAGCGGGGCAGAACCCCACGTGAAAATTCATATTCTTCGGATTTTGATGAAATTTGAACCATAGATATTAGAAATAAATTTTAAATATATTCAAATTTTCCATTTCTTTGGATGATTCTAAGACCTCATAATGGGACCTTAACCCCCAAATTTTAGTCATTTTTCATAGACCAAAATTACTGAATGGATCCTTACGACTTTGGAACTTAGATTCAATGCATATGGGCGGGTATAATGTAGTATGTTTGGGTTGAATTTGAGTGGGGCTAAAAGGGTGCAGAAGCCCCCATGAAAATTCATAAATTCCAACCGTAGGTAATTGATACAAATCAAGAAGTATTACCAAAGTTTCTACTTCCCATGAGGATTCAAGAACCCCTAATGGGGGCCTTAACTCCTACATTTTGGTTACTTTTTATGATCCAAAACAAGGTCAAAAGTACTGAATGGATCTTTATGAAATTTGGAAATTATATTCTATGCATAAGGGCGGATGTAGTGCATTATATATTTGGAAGTGAAGGTCATAAATAAGGCCATAACCTCCATGAACATTAATGTATTTTGCTGAAATTTTAACCATAGCTATTAGATACAAATGAAACAATATTCCTAAAATTTCAACTTCTTACGAGGTTAGTAAAACCCCTTAACGGCGGCTTAACTCCCACAATTTAGTCATTTTTCCAAAGCCAAGACTAATACAACTGTAGTCTTGGAAGCTGTAGAATCACCCGAGCATACAAGATGAGTGTTATTTGTAATTCAATGCTACAACAGTGTAAGAGTTTGCTTTGAGATATACTTAGATTCTGATTTCTGCAAAGTGGTACATAAATTGTCAAATAAAGGAGAGGCATCTTTGCCTCCACTTATTTAGTTGAGTAAAGTTACTTGGTTGCAGACCTCCTGGGTCAGAGATAATCCTCAGATGGTAACATTGATTTCAAGGCCTTTCCAGTTAAGTGATTGGTCATTCAAAGAGATTTATAGACTGCAAATTTATTCTGTTCATTTACTTATCGGCATAGTGATCATTGGTAAACCCCAGATGTGACACTTTCATTTCCTCTTAGCCCTCACGTCAC
>NC_043007.1:57569238-57586738 GCF_006345805.1 Octopus sinensis | reverse complement strand
ATAATAATAATAATAAAAGTGAAAAGAAAATGAATAAGAAAGAAGATGCGGAAGAATAGGAAAACAAGACAGAGTGGAGGTAGGTGGTGAGAAGTTGGAGAAGTCAGAAGACAAGAAATATGAAGGTGCTTTGGAAAGGAATATGTCTGTCTGTAGCAGGCAGTGATGCGATGATGGTGGTGGTAGTGGTGAGGATGCAAGGCTATATGCAGAGGCAAGTGTGGTGTTGGAGATGGCGTAGATATTTTTGCCGCCAGCGGATGTCCTGTTGCGGCTGTTTTTCTTGGTGAATGCATAGATAAAGACGTCTTGTCATCAGCATAGATCTTAAATTGACTTATTTGCTGAAGACAGCAATAAATAGTCCATTAATTCATTTGCCCTGACTAAACCAGCCAATTGACGAACTAATTGATGAGTGTCGTGTCAACCGGATCGACGTGGCAGCTTCCGATTTGCTTAAATGATGTATCGTTTGGGAGAGTAGCTTTTGTGACGACACCTCCGGAAGTCAACGGAAAGATACGAGTCCTTTTTCTTGTTCACTCTGCCTCTTTCTCTCTCTCTCTCTCTCTCTCTCTCTCTCTTTCTCTTCTCTCTATCTATCTATCTATCTATCTATCTATCTATCTATCTAGTCTCTCTATCTCTCATACATTCATTCTTTATCTCTCTTTTGTGTCTTCTTGTCTCCTATATATCTGTTTCTATCTTTCTCATCCACTCTCCAGTTATAAGTCTCTCTTCTTTCATTCATTCATTCAGTCATTCATCTCTCTCCACTGCACTTGTTTTATGCATACGTATGAATATGTGTGTGTATGTATGATGTATGTATGTATGTATGTACTTGCACACACACACACACACACACACATTCACACACTCAGATACACACACGTATAGAAATTTTCGGTACGTTTTCTTCATCCACACATACTTTCTAGTGAATTTGCTTTTTTATATATCTTATAAAATATATCTATGTAGTAACAAACAAATGTATGCGACTGCGGTTATCTCTCTTCATCATCATTATCCTCACCAGTAATAACATTCTCATTTCTTATTATCTGTTGTAGAAGTTTTAATAGTATTACGGAGGCAATGTTGCCTTAGTTGAAGTTGTATGCCAATTTTAGATTCCAGTATAGACTGAATTTAAGACGGCGTGCTGGTGAAATCGTTACCGCATCGGGCAAATTGCTAAGTGCCATTTCGTCCGTCTTTACATTTTGACTTCCGTTGAGGTCGACTTTACATTTCATCCTTCCATGTTCGATAAAATAAGTATCAGCCAAGCATTGACGTTGATATGGTCGACTATCTTCCTCCCCACAACATTTCAGGCCTTGTGTCTAGAACGAAAAATGATTATTATCGTTATTAAGTTAGCGAGCTGGCAGAATCGTTAGCACCTTGGACAAAATGCTCAGAAGTTTTCTTCCGGCTCTTTGCATTTCAAATTCATCTGAGATCGATTACAGCTTTCATCTTATCGGGGTCAACAAAATAAGTATCAGTCAAGTACTGAACTCAATATAATCAACTTACCCCTTCCGTCAAAATTGCTGGTTTTGTACCAGGATTACAAAGAACAATGATTATCGTTGTTGTCTCTTAAAAATATTTTTATCAATGATGTTGTTGGTGTTGTTATTGTTGATGATGATGATGATGATGATGATGATGATGCGGTGGTTAGTGACAGCGGTGACAGCCACCATTCCTGTTACCATCATCGCAGTGATGCTCTTGCATTTGGCGTTCCATTTTTATTGTTTTTACATCTCTGTGTATCGTCTTTCCTTCTTTCCTTTCTTTGCGAATAGAAAACGATTTGCTGTTCTGTGTTTGGCGCGCTTTGCTTCAGCTCGTAAAAGTCAGTTGTTTTAGAGATATTTTGTTTCGTTTTATTTTTTGGTTCTTCGACTTTTCCTTAAATAACGACCCCTACTTCTCTACGTGAAGAAAGGGAGAGTATTTAAAGTAGTTAATAGAACAAAGATGTTACTATATCGTGAATTTTAGTGTTTTAAATCATGGCTACACCAGAACACACGCCCACTATACTGTATGAAGCAATGGGAGGGAATATTATTCCTCTGACTAAAACACTGGATAGCTGCAGTTCCTCTGACCTGCACTGAAACGTTACTCGCTGGACAACTATCGCTAACATTAAACGGAAATAAACAAATATGAGAACAACAGCAACAACGACAAAAAAGTTGTTAGGTATGAAGCGAAATCTATGAAAAATATTTCTCGCTTTCCCTAAACAACAAGGTTGCATGCCTGACTCTAGGCGGCACAACGCGTCAAAGTGAACGAAAGGAGAGCCCAAGTTGCTATCTTAACCGAGGTTTGGGCAGCAGCTACCTGGGAAACGGTGATGTACTGCTGTGTGTCTGCCAAAACCTGACGCCTTGCATCTTTGGTGTAATAAGTTCATTGCCATCCATCCTTTTCTGGAGTACTGGACCACATGTCTGGAGTGTTGTTTATCTTTTATTTGGTATCAGTTTCAGTCATTAGACTGCGGCCGTGCTGAAACATCGTCTTGAAGAACTTTTAGTCGAATGAATCGATCCCAGTTTATATATGTCTTATGCCTGGTACTTATTCTATCGGTCTGTTAATGCCGAACAGCTACGTTATATGGACGTAAACAAGCCAACACCAGTTGCCAAGCAGTGGCGAAGGGGATAAACACAGACATAAAGACATACACACATGGATATACGACAGCCTTCTTGCAGTTTTCGTCTACCACATCCTCTCACAAGGCATTGGTTGGCCTGAGGTTATGGTAGGTGACACTTGGCCAAAGTGCCATGCAGTGAGGCTGAGCCTTGAAGAATGTGGTTGGGAAGCAAACTTCTTAACTACACAGCTACGATTGTTTGTATATTTTTTCTACAAAGATGCCACTGTAAACAAAGACAAAACTGTTGCCTCTGGCATTATTTCGGAGCTAACCACTTCGGAGCTTGCTTCAATACTGTCGCTTATTACATGGACCACATTTGTTCGTTTAAGTGATGAAATAGATGAACATTTAGTTTCTTTCTCTCATTGAATCTTCACTTTGGAGCCACTCTCCTAAGTGGTAATTTTTCACATTCTTGGTGTCGCTGTGGAGCAGTTCATGTGATGGCTTTTCTTCTAGTTCTTCTATTCTTTCACAAATTACTCTGTTTTGGTTCGCTTTCATCTCATCAAGTTCAGCACAAGTAAGTTCTAATTTATTGCATGTTAAGAGAGCAACTTTGCATATGTATATGTACGTGTGTGTGTGTGCATATGTATTATGTGTGTGTATGTCTACAACTATATAGATAGGTATATATATATATATATATATATTATATATATATATATATATATAATATATATATATATATATATAATATATATATATATATATATGAATGTATATATGCATGAATGTGTGTGGTATATATACATATATATATATAGTTCCGGGTTCAAGTCGCACTGCGTGGCATTTGGGCAAGTGTCTTCTACTATAGCGTCGGGTCGACCAAAGCTTTGTGAGTGTATTTGGTAGACGGAACTGAAAAAAGCCCTCGTATACATATATATATAATATATATATATATAGGTATTAAAATGAGATAGGGGTTGAAAGTTCAACCCACCATGGGATAATATATATCCAATATACTGCTAGATAGGTACCCAACAAAATTAATACATAGATGTTAAAATGTCAAACAATCAGTTCATCTATTGCATTATATGGGTAAGGTAATAATATTACCGTAAATTAATACTACAAAATTAGAGAATGGAGAAATATACTTAAATCAGTAAAACATCAACTATCCGATGATACTCAATCCATACTTTAATACACCATTACATATGAGTAAAGGCAATACATAAAATGAAATGAGATATACAGTAATAGTAAAAAGATAAAGAGATATAAGTAAAAAATTTTCAAATATAATATGCAAATAAATCAAAACTGACAGCTGTTTCGGCAGTGAGGACAGTCATACCTCATTTAACCTATAAGCCATAAAGGCAGGTATAAATGAGGCATTAACAAGGATGCCCCACGGCCTCTTCAGAGAATTAAATTAAATTTGTTATAATAGTGAAAAATATTATACAATCATATACATATAAATATAAAAATATAAAAATGTAAAATATAAAAACTTATACATCATAAAGCTACACTTATATAATAATAATACACATTTGTACAAAAAAGGAAGGTAAACAGAACAAAATAAAACAAAATATATAATAGTGTATATATTAATATCAATAAATACCGATATTATACATATTTGGCTAATAGTTTTTTTTAAATATATATAAAAAAAAAAGGCTAACATATATGGAGATGAAAAATAATAATTAAATCCGTGGTACAGTTCATAAGATTCTAAAGCTATAAAAGTTAATAAAAATTACTATAATAATAATATAATAATAATAATAATAATAATAATAATAATAATAAAAAAATATAATAAAAAATAGATACAGTTAAGTTAGCACCAAGTCCATCCTTACAAGATCGAAATAACTATGAGTTAAGAAATGCTGACCACTAGGTAAAGAAAGTATAGATTAATTCGATTGGCTATTGGTTTGAAATTTAAATCACAAAAGAAAATTATACGGTTGGTTAGTCAGGGAACGCCAATATTCACACACGCATCTACAGATCAATCGCACATACACACATAGTAATATGTATATGCATACACTTATACACATACATAATTACAAGCAACAACTAGCACATAGATAAACAAAAAGGGAAGCAACTATGCTACAATTTAGTCCTTCAAAATTATATTGTGCCTCAATAATAAAAGAAGAACCATTCATGCATTCCATAAAATATTTAATTTAGATATAAATATATTTTTAAATATCAATATGTTACTAAGTCAGATACTTATTCATGGGTAACTTAAAATTTATAACACGGTTTGTTGCAGAGTAAACATACGGTTGTTAGATTTATCGTAAGTTTGTTATGGTTTTAAGTACGCTAAATTATAAAATATAAATATAAAATATATATTAATTTAAATATTATAAATAAGTCACTTATTAACTTAATAAATATAGTGCCATAATATACCAGTTAAGGCATTAAAGAATAGAAGGGGAAGTATTAATGTAAACGCTTATGAGAGCATCACAAAAATTTTTAAATAAAAATAAATTTTATATTATAAAGACTTAAGATGAAAAGAGATAAAATAAATAAGAAGGAATAAATACGGTTATACACATAATTATAAGTACAAACCAGTATATATGTATTCATATATTATTAAAAATTAAATAAAAATAAATGATAGATATGTATGTATAAAACTACCCCAGTATAAGTAAATAAGTAAAAAATAAATAGGTAGCAAATTAGATGACTTGATATGTATGTAAACATCTACACTTAAATAGGCAAATAAATAAATAAATAGAAGACTAGATGCAAAAATTGATAATATTACAATAAAATGGAAAATAAATAAAAAAATAAAAATAATAAGTAGAGTGAATATATATGTTATATTGTTGAAAGTAAATATGTATGGAAGGATAGTTTAAAGTACAGATCCAGAAGACTATAGATATAAACTAAATATATGAGGCTGGTAATAATTATAAAGCATAATGCATGTAAATGAGAAAATGAAAAAAATGAAAAAGGTTTATCAGTGAATAGCATAAGATACAAATTAAGGTGAGTACAAAAAGACCATAAACACATACAAAAAAACCTATAATCTCAACCTAAACCCACCAAACTCACAAAAGGCTCTCATATATTACATATTATACAATATCATTACATTATCCAGAGCTAGGTATCTACCCAAGATATATATATATACTATGCAATATACTATGCAATATTGGAAAACTTCAAAAATCACACATTACAAGGCAAGTACCAAAATGAATATGTTATTTTATGTCATATTGCAATTCTCTTAAAATACAAACAAAAACCCACAGGTTTTAACTTATAGGTTAAATGAGGTATGACTGTCCTCACTGCCGAAACAGCTGTCAGTTTTGATTTATTTGCATATTATATTTGAAAATTTTTTACTTATATCTCTTATCTTTTTACTATTACTGTATATCTCATTTCATTTTATGTATTGCCTTTACTCATATGTAATGGTGTATTAAAGTATGGATTGAGTATCATCGGATAGTTGATGTTTTACTGATTTAAGTATATTTCTCCATTCTCTAATTTTGTAGTATTAATTTACGGTAATATTATTACCTTACCCATATAATGCAATAGATGAACTGATTGTTTGACAATTTTTACATCTATGTATTAATTTTGTTGGGTACCTATCTAGCAGTATATTGGATATATATTATCCCATGGTGGGTTGAACTTTCAACCCCTATCTCATTTATAACCTAAATTTTCTTTTGAAGAACCTGAATTGCTCATACTGGTGTAATATAAGCATCCATTTATTGACTTAAAAATTAATAGTGCATGTGAATACACCCTAGTATAGTATATTTGTTCCTTTGATCATTACTGCTAGAAGAATGGAGAAAATACTGATCAATTCATCAATGAAGGATGTACCTATCCCTACCAAAGACCATTACACTAAAGAACTAATTTATAGAATGAATGAATTCATCCACAGGATCAGATGGAGGATTTCCACCATGAGAACTATAATAATAAAATAAACAACAACACACTGAGGAAACGATCCGTAATAGAATTGGAAGCACCTATGAAGAAATATTAAAACTAACAGGCACTACATTTAAATCTAGGAAGTCTCCTCCACCAAATATACATCTAGACAATTTTGAACAAGAACTATGGGAGACTGTAAAAAACATAAAATTTAGAAATCATCCTTTAAGATATAACCAGCACCAAAGAGAATTGAAAGACTTAATTAGAACTCTCAAAGGTAAGAGCGGCATTCTAACACATTCTGACAAAACCAACAACATCTACAACATTGACATTACTGCATATCATGATCTTCTACACAAGGAAATAACCAAGAAATACAAAGTAGTACCTTCTAGTACACTTAGAAAACTGAACCTGGAGATCAGAGAAATCATATTTGACTACTACCTAGAAGAAAAAACAGAACCCTACACCCCATCTAGACCGAGAATTACACTAAAGGATCATAAAGAGAATTTTCTTGGAAACACACAGGTCAGATTAATTTGCCCCACTAAATCTGACTTAGGCAGACTAAGTAAACTCATTCTGGATAAATACCTACCCACCATCCGCAATAAAATCAAACTAAACCTTTGGAAGAATACTCAGGGTGCTTTGGATTGGTTTTCTGCCATTAAGGTCTGTGACAGTAACAACTTTAGCTATAATAGAAATAAATTTATACAATTCGATATACAGAATTATTACACTTCCATTAACCCTATTATATTAAATAAGTCCTTAATTTTTGCTAGAAAACACACTAAATTAAGTATGGGGGAGATTAAGGTTATACTAACAGCCAGGAAAACTTTAATAGAGTTTGATAATAAACTTTGGGCTAGAAAGGACACACCCAACTTGTTCGATATCACAATGGGATCGCCGGACTCAGCGGAGGTGACTGATCTAGTTGGGATGTATCTATTAGATAACTTTAGTAGGGAATTCCCTGAATTAAAAGGTGGATTATACAGGGATGACGCCTTATTTTGTGTTAGGAATACATCAAATAGGAGATTAGATCTTCTGAAAAAAAGAATAAATAAATTTTTTAAAAGCTTCGGCCTATCCATTATCATTGAAAGTGAAAATTATTCTGCTAATTATTTAGATGTTAATTGTAATATTACTAATGGTTTACATGAACCCTATATTAAACCTAATTCTAACCTAATATACATTAACCGTTCAAGTAATCACCCCCCTCAAATTAAAAATGCACTAGTGAGGAGCATTAGTCAGAGAATTTCTAGTTTATCCTCAAACGAGGAAATTTTTAACAAACACTGTGATAGATACAATGCAGCATTGCTTAAGGCAGGATATAAAAGTAAGATTTGGTTTATACCTAAGGGGAACCCCCCTAATGGAGGTAGAACTATCAGGAACAACACAAATAGATTTAGGATAATCAACAATATACATAAGAATTGTAAAAATGGAATATATGATAACACCTATAATAATGTAGAAGTGATGTTAACCTTGGAAAGGTGAACGGTAGCTCAAATAGATCTAAACATACGGGTTATAGTAGGAATATTAATAATAATATACGAATTAAAACTTATGGTAGACATGATAATGGTAAAGTTTACTTGCGCAATAACCATGGTAATATTGATATAGATAAATATAACAATGACAATGGTAAGAATAGTAATCCTATGAGTTGGTCTACGAATAGGATTTTTACAAATAACATTAATTCTATAGGCAATCCTAATTCTGATAAGGATACTCTTTGGTTGATTATCCCATATGCAATGCAGATTAAAACAAACATAGTGAGAGCTTTGCATAATGTTATTTTTAGGCATTTTGGTAAGGATAAGAATAAATTTAGTCCTTTAATTAACAACGGTACTGTTAGAGTGGGATATAGCATTACTCATAATCTAGCCACCATTATCTCCTCTTTTAATAACAAGAAACTGGATCACTTCTATAAGGATAGAAAATTGAATTTAGACCAGGTAAACTTGCCCCTCTTCATTAATAATAGGAATAGAAACTTTCTTGGAACAAATGGGAACAACCTCCTTACTAATAATGAGTGCACCATACCTGTCAGAGATAATATAAATGAAATAGATCATACTACTAATACCAATACTAGTACTAGTGATAGGAATATAGCCGATAATGTGAAATTAACTCATTCGTTGATTTTGGGTTTGGATGATGATAACAATTGTAACACTTATAATGTGAATAGTAGTATAGGGGTGTTGTCCAATTTTAGATTTCCTCATTCTGTTAATCTTTGTAATTTCAGAAATAAAAATAAATGTGTATTTGGTAATCAATGCCTCCGGAAGGAGGTAGTTTACCAATGCACTGTAGATACACAATTGAGTAGTAGGGTGTATATCGGGGCAACTATGAATAGCATAAAACAAAGATGGAATTATCACAGATATACTTTTAGGAATAAAAATAGAATGTACTCTACAGGGCTAAGTGCATACATTTGGGAGCTTAAAAATAAGAACTTAGATTTTAGATTAAACTGGAAAATACTAACTTCAGCACCTGTGTATAATGGAAAAAATAAAAAATGCTCTCTATGTATTAATGAAATTTTCTTCATTATTAAAGCGGGTCGGCAAATTATTAACAACATTAATGAAAAAAACTTCTTTTGTATTCATAGGCTACCGTTCACCTTTTCTAGATTCAAATAGAACTTAGCACTTCCACTATTATTAATTTTTTAACTCCCTTCTTTAACTAAATATACCTGTGGTCTTCTATAATTCTAAAGTATACAATTTATATATTTTATAATTTTATAATTTTTATAGCTACATTTGTATAATAATTAATGGATGTGTCTAGTATTATTGGTTTCTTGTTTTTTGTATGTGGGTTTTTGTTTGTTTTTTTTAAGAGAAATGCAATATGACATAAAATAACATATTCATTTTGGTACTTGCCTTGTAATGTGTGATTTTTGAAGTTTTCCAATATTGCATAGTATATTGCATAGTATATATATATATCTTGGGTAGATACCTAGCTCTGGATAATGTAATGATATTGTATAATATGTAATATATGAGAGCCTTTTGTGAGTTTGGTGGGTTTAGGTTGAGATTATAGGTTTTTTGTATGTGTTTATTTGGAAGGTTTTTATTGTATATTTGGTCTTTTTGTACTCACCTTAATTTGTATCTTATGCTATTCACTGATAAACCTTTTTCATTTTTTTCATTTTCTCATTTACATGCATTATGCTTTATAATTATTACCAGCCTCATATATTTAGTTTATATCTATAGTCTTCTGGATCTGTACTTTAAACTATCCTTCCATACATATTTACTTTCAACAATATAACATATATATTCACTCTATTTATTATTTTTATTATTTCCATTTTATTGTAATATTATCAATTTTTGCATCTAGTCTTCTATTTATTTATTTATTGCCTATTTAAGTGTAGATGTTTACATACATATCAAGTCATCTAATTTGCTACCTATTTATTTTTTACTTATTTACTTATACTGGGGTAGTTTTATTTATACATACATATCTATCATTTATTTTTATTTAATTTTAATAATATATGAATACATATATACGGTTTGTAATTATTATGTGTATAACCGTATTTATTCCTTCTTATTTATTATCTCTTTTCATCTTAAGTCTTTATAATATAAAATTTATTTAAAAAATTTTTGTGATGCTCTCATAAGCGTTTACATTAATACTTCCCCTCTATTCTTTAATGCCTTAAATGGTTATTATGGCACTATATTTATTAAGTTAATAAGTGACTTATTTATAATATTTAAATTAATATATTTTTATATTTTATATTTATAATTTAGCGTACTTAAAACCATAACAAACTTACGATAAATCTAACAACCGTATGTTTACTCTGCAACAAACCGGTGTTTAAATTTTAAGTTACCCATGAAATAAGTATCTGACTTAGTAACAATTGATATTTAAAAATATATTTATATCTAAATTAAATATTTTATGGAATGCATGAATGGTTCTTCTTTTATTATTGAGGCACAATTATAATTTTGAAGGACTAAATTGTAGCATAGTTGCTTCCCTTTGTTTATCTATGTGCTAGTTGTTGCTTGTAATTATGTATGTGTATAAGTGTATGCATATACATATTACTATGTGTGTATGTGCGATTGATCTGTAGATGCGTGTGTGAATATTGGCGTTCCCTGACTAACCAACCGTATAATTTTCTTTTGTGATTTAAATTTCAAACCAATAGCCAATCGAATTAATCTATACTTTCTTTACCTAGTGGTCAGCATTCTTAACTCATAGTTATTTCGATCTTGTAAGGATGGACTTGGTGCTAACTTAACTGTATCTATTTTTTATTATATTTTTTTATTATTATTATTATTATTATTATTATTATTATTATTATTATTAATAGTAATTTTTATTAACTTTTATAGCTTAGAATCTTATGAACTGTACCACGGATTTAATTATTTTTCATCTCCATATATGTTAGCCTTTTTTTTTTTTTTTATATATATTTAAAAAAAACTATTAGCCAAATATGTATAATATCGGTACTTATTGATATTAATATATACACTATTATATATTTTTTTTATTTTGTTCTGTTTACCTTCCTTTTTTGTACAAATGTGTATTATATTATATAAGTGTAGCTTTATGATGTATAAGTTTTTATATTTTACATTTTTTTATTTTTATATTTATATGTATATGATTGTATAATATTTTTCACTTTATTATAACAAATTTAATTTAATTCTCTGAAGAGGCCGTGGGGCATCCTTGTTAATGCCTCATTTATACCTGCCTTATGGCTTATAGGTTAAATGAGGTATGACTGTCCTCACTGCCGAAACAGCTGTCAGTTTTGATTTATTTGCAATTATATTTGAAAATTTTTACTTATATCTCTTTATCTTTTTACTATTACTGTATATCTCATTTCATTTTATGTATTGCCTTTACTCATATGTAATGGTGTATTAAGTATGGATTGAGTATCATCGGATAGTTGATGTTTTACTGATTTAAGTATATTTCTCCATTCTCTAATTTTGTAGTATATATATATATATATATATATATATGTCGAAAGTGAGTGAGACCGAGAGAAAATGAGAGGGAAAGGGTCTAGGAGCTAGTGAGAGAGAGAAGGCAAGTAAGAAGAAAAGAAGAAAAGAGTCTTGAACATAAAATGATAGAGAAACAGCGGAGGGTAGAACGAGTGAAAGAAAGCGGGAAAGTAATGGAAGAAAGCATGTAAAATTCTTTGAAGACATAAATATGAACAGAATAAGAAAACAGTTGAACAGGGACGATGAGTGATAACAGTGAAGAGGGGAACGCCAAAGCTACTGCATGATTATATCTATAGACGAGTGTGTGTGAGTGCGAGTAGGTATGTATGTGTGTAAGATATATATATATATATATATATATATATATATATATATATATATGTATATATATATAGTATTGTGTGTGTGTGTGTGTGCGTGTGTGTGTATGTGTGTGTGTGGTGTGTTGTGTGTGTGGAGGCGCGAGGTTTAGTGGTTAGGGTATCAGCATCATGATCGTAAGATTGTGGTTTCGATTCCGGGACCGGGCGACGCGCTGTGTTCTTGAGCAAAACACTTCATTTCACGTTGCTCCAGTCCACTGCTAGTAAAAATGAGTTACGCTGCGATGGACTGGCGTCCCGTCCAGCTAGGGTACACATACGCCATAGAAACCGGGAAACCGGGCCCATGAACCTGGCTAGGCTATAAAAGGACGCATTTATCATTATTATATATCTTTATCTCTTATCTATTTCAGTCATTAGACTACGGCCGGGCAGCGGCAGCATCTTGAAGAATTTTTAGTTGAATGAATCAATCCCAGTACTTTTTTAATGTCTGATACTTATTTTATTGGTCTCTTTTTGCAAAACCGCATCGTTACGAAAATATAAACAAACAACACAGGTATCGAGCGGTTGTATCAAACAGAGATACACACATACATATAACGTATATATATATGTATCTATATATATATATATATATATATATATATAGATTATATATATATATATATCTATATATATATATATATATATATATATATATATATTAATATATGTATATATATATATATATCTAATATATATATATATTATATATAATAAATATATATATATATATACACACATATATTATACGTATATATATATATGTATATACGTATATATATATATATATATATATATATATATATATATATATATATATATATACACATATATATATATCGTATATATATATATGTGTATACGTATATATATATATATATATATATATTATATATATATTATAGGGAGAGTTTACGAAAAAAACAAAAGACGAAGACAGGTGGTTATAAAACAAACAGATGTATTAGTATAACGCTCAGGAATAGAAAAAAGTATTTTACGTTTCGAACCTACGCTCTTCTACAGAAAGGGACACAGAAAAAAATAAGGAGAGAAAAAATGTGTGTAGTGGCTAACTATCTATCAAGGGGACTCATATATATATATATATATATGTGTGTGTGTGTGTGTGTGTGTGTGTGTTTATGTATATATATAAATAAAATAAAATAAAAATGCACCCACGTTATATAGTTTTGATATATTTTTCAATATATTTTATATAGTGTTTGTCGACCGGTTTCGCTTTCGCTAATCATGACATTGAAATTATTATAATTTCGTATTTACTTAAGAAGATTTTAGTTCATTTTATGTGCGGAGTTCATGAATTAATGATTAAACAAGTAGAAAAATCTAAGGGGAGGTAATTGGTGATCGTTATTATTGGGGAAAGGGGAGGTAATTGTTCATCTTTCGGGGAAGGGATAAATATACACAGAAACTCAAAAGCTAAAGAGGTCCCAAATGATGAAAAAATTAATATGAGAGGTATAGAAAGAATAGCAAAGTACCAGGACCTGGCCATTGAATTACAGAGGCTATGGAAAATGGGGGTAAAATGTATCCCAGTAAGTATAGGTGCATTGGGAACTATCCCTAAATATCTCTACAGATGGATAGAGGAAATGGGCATAAAACCCAGTTTAGCACAGCTCCAGAGAACAAAGTTATTAAAGACAACTAGGATACTAAAGATACTATTATTATTATCATCATCATCATTATTATTATTATTATTATTATTATTATTATTATTATTATTATTATTATTATTATTATTATTATTATTATCATCATCATCATCATCGTCATCATTATTATTTCACTAGGGCCGACATATAGGGACGATACATTAGACATGGGCAGTGGGGATTTTACACAGAAACAACGATTACACAATCGTGTAACAAAAGAATATAATAATGAAAGTTCCCCAATAGGGGTGGAAGGTAACCACCTGGAGTTGGCTCAGGTACCCCACCAATCCTGAATCACTCGACGCTTCGAGGGTTTCTGGGAAGAACAACCTTCTCAAATACACTAGCCTACAGGCGCATTATAAGAGTAGATTCACTTACACGTACCATTTTTGCTTCGTTCATCCACCTTTTAGAAAATGTACTGGGAGGCAGCACTTCTCTCTTCCACCCTCATCTTCCTTTCCAAATTAAATTTGAAAGAATTAGATGACCCTAAGCGGTTGGTCCAGGTCTACACTGGCTCATTAGGGAAATGTCGTCAGTACCTGTCAAACAGTTGGGACTGGCTGTTCAGGTGCTTGAAGCTTTTGCACCCCTCTCTTCTATCAGCTACTCCTACACAATCCCAGAATTGATCCAAGATTCCGTTCCAGTCCCCTACTAACAGTAAAGGGCGAGACGTACATAGAAAGTCTTCCAGACGCCTAAAGAAAGCTGTCTGATTGGCTACGGTAGGATCGTAGACGACCACCTTCACTGTTGCTGACGTTCAGAACCACCAACTTTCCGTTCGGGTCCCGGAAGATCGACTTTACCTCGAGATCCAGTTCTTTTCTAAACAGCATTGCCACTCCACCTTCCATTCCCGGCCGACTAACAGATGCTGTTAGTGTTTCTGCTACTATTGTTGTTACTGCTCATCAAAGAGCCAAGGTGTTATCTTGGCTGCTCAAGATCAGAGCTTACTGACCCGGAAGTACGAAGCCAATGTCATGAAAAATGGAGTAGACCCAAAGTGCCGATACTGCAACGATAAGATCGAAACAGTGGACCACCTAATCTCTGGGTGTACAGTTGTAGCACCGGTAGAGTACAAATCAAGACATGACAGAGTTGGCTAATATCTACACTGGATAATGCATCGGCATTATAAAATCAAAACGGATGACAAATGGTACAAACGCCACCCTGAGGCTATAACTGAGGGGGAAATGTAATGATCTTTGGGACTTAACAGTACACACAGACCGAAGCATCAAAGCTAATAAACCAGATATTGTTGTGAAAGGCTAAAACAATAAAATCTATTTATTGATTGACATGAGCATACCTTGTGATCATACCTCGGCAAAAGAATTTGATAAGCTCAGAAAATAAGATGTGCTCATAGAAATCGAAAAAATGTGGTATCTCAAGACGGTTACAATACCAGTGATTATAGGAGCACTTGGAATGAGGAACTGAAATTTATTTGAGGATGATCCCATGCAGGAAGTGCAAAAGATTGCCTCAACTGGTAGGTCACGCGTATTGAGAAGAGCATTGTCACTGTGAATTTTCTTTCCTTTTTGCCATATATTTTCTGTGTTTTCTTTTTCATTTTAGCTTTTTTCCTTATTTCCTTTTTCTATCTGTCTTTCCTCCCCTTCTATTCTTACACATGGCTCTGTAAATGAACAATCTGGTGTGTTTATTTTGATGGCCTACCAATGTATACAGTGAACTTCTTTGCCCTAGTTGTTCGAAAGACACTCGGCAAGAAATGGAAACAAAATTAAAAGAAGATAATAATAATAATAATAATAATAATAATAATGATAATGATAATGGTAATGATAATAATAATAATAATAATAATAATAATAATAATAATAATGATAATGAAATGGTAATGATAATAATATAATAATAATAATAATAATAATAATAATAATAATAATAATAATAATAATGATAATGATAATGATATAAATAATATAATAATAATAATAATAATAATAATAATAATACTAATATAATAATAATAATAATAATAAAACACCATCCTGAAGCTATGACTGAGGGATAAAATGTGTGTCGATTCTATGGGACTTCCCCGTACATGCCGACAAAACTATAAAAGCTAATAAACTGGATAAAAGATCAGACAAAAAAGGCGTGTTTATTAACTGACATGAGTATTCCTTGCGATCACAATATAGCGGCGAAAGAATTTGACAAGATCAGTAAATATAAAGACTTGCTAATAGAAATTGAAAAAATGTGGCATCCCAAGGCGAATACAGTACCAGTGATTGTAGGAGCTCTAGGAATGATTAAAAAAGGTACCGAAACCTATTTGAAAATGATACCAGGCTTACCATCCCTACAGGAAGTGCAAAAATCGTGTTAACTGGAACGGCTCATGTACTGAGAAGAGCATTATCGCTGTGAAAACAACATCCATTCATGAATTAATTTATTTATTAATTTTTTAAATACATATTTTACCTGTGAATTTGCGTGTGTAAATTAACAAAGTAGCACCAACAATCATAAAATTCATAGAGCACTCTATGAATAAATGGCAAACAGTCCTACACCTCCAAACAAAAGACATCCCCATTAGAAGAGGAATATTCTAGGGAGAAACGCTCTCTCCACTCCTTTTCTGCTTGACACTGTCACCTCTATCTGATATACTAAATAGAACTGGATGCGGATATAAATGTTACGGCAAAACGATCAGCCACCTTTTATATATGGATGACCTAAAACTATACGCTGCAAATGACAAACAGCTGGAAACACTATTAAAGACAGTTCATGGATTTACCAAAGAAATAGATATGAAATTTGGATTAGAAAAATGCGCCAAAGTAACCATGAAAAGAGGAAAACTAGTTAAGAGTAGCAACATCACACTAGATAAAACCAATGAAATAAAAGAATTAGACCAAAGCCCAACTTACAAATACTTAGGAATCCATGAACTAGATAAGACACAACACACACAAATGAAAGAGAAAATAAAAAGAATATTATAGACGAGTTAGATCAATACTAAAAACAGAGCTCAATGCTAAAAACAAGATAATAGGTACTAACACTTTAGCTGTCCCAGTTATAAGTTACAGCTACAATATCCTTAACTGGACACGAAATGAACTGACCAAAATAGATAGGAAAACAAGAAAATAATGACAGGATCTAGGATGCATCACCCAAAATCTGACATAGAAAGACTATATATACAACGTATAGAAGGTGGTAGAGGCTTTATACAGCTTGAAAACTACTATAAAATAACCACCATAGGACTGCAAAAATATCTACTTCAGAAGGAAGGAAAACTGATACAAATAGCGGCAAAACACGAGCAAAACAAAAAACTGTTCTCAGTATTTAAGGAAGCTGACAAATACAAAACAAGAAATCATACCACCTAATAAATATTAAGAAGAAGAAGATGAAGATGAAGAAACAACAAAAGCTATAAAACAAATGAAATCCAAACTAAAAATAGAACGATGGCAAGATAAGCCCCTTCATGGTAAATACTGGACTAAACTAAACGCAAAAGAAATAGACAAAGAAAAATCC
>NC_043007.1:57554238-57564238 GCF_006345805.1 Octopus sinensis | reverse complement strand
AGGTCCGGTACTTGATTGGTACTCATATGGAGACAGTATTTCGTACTTATTTTATCGACATCGGAAGGACGAGAAGAAAAGGGTCCGTCACGGTGACATTGGAACATTGGCAAATGAGAAAATGTAGTGAAAACAAGTTTTTGCTACTATGGTTTAAATCTTAACGCTTTTAACGGAATCGTATATTCTAGTTGAAAAAATATTCGTCACTAAGTATTAATTATATAGCTAAATACCTATATCTATCTCTATTTCAATTTAATTATATGCCAGTGTGTGGCATTGTATATGAAAATGCGACGGAAAATGCAGAGAAATTGCCAGTGGGTGGGGGAATATTCAACACTTTGTACAAAATTCTTCTTCGGGGTAAAAATAACGGGTGGGAAATAAAAGAAAAGCAACAGGGTTTTACATCTTCTAACGACTGAGAAACTAGTTACATGATTGTCTCAATTATACTCTGGGGTATATAACTATCCTATTTTATTTTATTCAGTCTTAAATTTTCTGTCGTACATTTTACACGTTATTCTAAGCTTTCATCCTTAGTCATTTATCGGTGAGCAGTCTAAATTGTTTTGTTATACATCGATTCAGATCCATTTATGATATTGTATCGGAGTTCCTGGGACTCTTCGTCATAATTCAGTGGGAGTTACTGCTCGCAATACACGTTAGTCATAGTTAACCCAAAATAAATCTTTATAGCGTCTGACGGATCAACATTAGTTTTAAACGCAAAATCAGTTGAGAAAAATTTTAAACCGTATTTGCTGAGAAAGGCCAACGATTCTTAAACTAAAAAAACAATATCGTTAAAAATAAAACTCTACTCTACTAGCTTTCTCGGTTTCTAGATTTGTGTAGCAGCGTGATCAATATGCATGTAATCCATTGGCCATTTGTAAGTAAATAAGAAGCATGATTCAAGGAAGATTCTTGTAGATGCTATACGTAAGAAATCGAACCTAACTGTAAGGTTAGAATTTCCGGTTACATATGGACCCCAACTGCTCTGCTGAATATAAAAGAATTTATAAAACAATTTAGACAGGAAAAGTCAATAAAGCCCAGTGACTCTCTATATATTGATGTCTTTATTAATTGCATGTCTTTCTAAATGTCACTCTTAAATATACCAATCTTGGCAAGTCTTTAGTTCTAACCTTTAATTGGCTCTTCAGGCTGCTTATCTTTACTATACATTTTATTTTATATATTTAATGTTCTTAGCAAAACTTCAATAGCGAAATACTCAAAGACGAAGCATTGTGGGATATTACTTCCTGTTGTTTGAATCAAAAGATTTTATCGACTTTGTTAACGGTGAGGTGACCGATCGCACTATTGCTGATGTTGTTCTTGCGGTTATTTCTATTTTTGTTCTTGTTGTTGTTGTTGTTACTGCTGCTATTGTTGTTGGTGGTGGTGGCGGTGATGGTGGTGCGTTGTTATTGTTAAAATTATTGATGTTTTTGTTATCGTTATTGTTATTGCTTTTGCGTTAGTACTCTTTGTTGTTATTGCGGTAACGACAAGCAGTTTTATTCTCAATGTTACCATTATTGTGAATCATAATATTTCCGTAGTTACTTAAAGCAAAAGAGTGGCAGAGTGAATAGAAGAAACAGTAAAGGGCTCTCTATAGTATATGCAATAAAATATTCCACGAATTTCTAGAATCTGCCCCATAGGGGTAGATTTCAGTCTTTACTGTTTTTTTAGAGGTGGTTCGATAAATCACGGACCTAGTAATCTACCGATTGCATTTCTTCCCTAGAACCCTGAGACTCTCATTATTAATATAATAAGGTGGTCATCGAAACGCTACAAACGTTACATAGTTGAGTTACAGTATAACAGTTCAGTGTTGATAAATGAAGTAACTGTTACATTTTGGTGAGGTCTCTGATATGAAAAGTTTGTCTATGAGTCTCTCTACCAGTTTGTAATGGCTAACTCCTCTTCAACAAAATTGTAAAAAGAAGCGGAGACACGAATGCACACTGTGTGACATGAAAAACCATACACACTTACACAAAGCACACATACACTTACACAACGCACAAACATACACACACGTTGATGGTGACAGAAATTACAGAAAGACAAGATGGGATAGACAGGACAAGGTGGAATAGAAGTGGAGACACGGAGAACAGATAGTAACTGAAGAGTTCACAGAATGTGTGACGAAATAACTCAGGCAAATGAGCATTCACTATCAACAACATCAATAATAATAGTGATGATAATAATAATAATAATAATAATAATAGTAATAATAATAATAATAATAATAATAATAATAATAATAATAATAATAATAATAGTAATAATGATAATAATAATAATAATAATAGTAATAATAATAATAATAATAATAATAGTAATAATAATAATAATAATAGTAATAATAATAATAATAAGTTGCCCTGATGCAGTACCAGACAGTGGCTCTCATGGCTTCTGATCTTAACTGATTGGAAGTGTTATCATGTACATTGTTTTGTCTTGGTATAAAAGATGGACTACAGCAAATATTCTGCTCAATACCACAGATTTGCTTGTCAGTTGTTAGACCTTAACCAGTTGACCATGTCCCTTAGTGGCTGACGATATGTGCATCTCTGATCACGAGCAGAAGTAATGGGGGAGCACAATAACCGTGTGTTGAAAGGAATTCTTGGAGGTTTGGATAAGTCACCTTTGGAAACATGAGTGGTTCGTTCAACATCCTTAAACAATCCTTATTCAGAGACCTTTTGAGCGGGATGAGCTACTCGACTAGAAAAACATTCTAACTAGGCCCCCACCTGCAAGGTCATGCGCTGTTTATCTTCATATGAGACACCATGTTGCGCACATTTGGTTGTGATACATGTACTTGGTATACCCTTATCAGACGGGTAGTCATGATGGGTATACTGGGCTTCGTATATTTCACCCCAGTGTCACTTTGATGTCATGCACTGCTCTCTCACTCAATAATAATAATAATAATAATAATATAATAATAATAATAATAATAATAATAATAATAATAATAATTATTATTATTATTATTATTATAATAATAATAATAAGTGCTACAAACAGTACTACAGCTCCAAGCAAAAGAGGGACTCATGAAAACCAAAGCCATCCCCATTAGAAGAGGAATATTCCAGGGAGACACGCTCTCTCCACTCCTTTTCTGCTTGACACTGTCACCTTTATCTGATATGCTAAATAGAACTGGATGCGGATATAAATGTTACGGCAAAACGATCAGCCACCTTTTATATATGGATAACCTAAAACTATACGCTGCAAATGACAAACAGCTGGAAACACTACTAAAGACAGTTCATGGATTTACCAAAGAAATAGATATGAAATTTGGATTAGAAAAATGCGCCAAAGTAACCCTGAAAAGAGGAAAACTCGTTAAGAGTAGCAACATCACACTAGATAAAACCAATGAAATAAAAGAATTAGACCAAAGCCAAACTTACAAATACTTAGGAATCCATGACCTAAATAAGACACAACACACACAAATGAAAGAGAAAATAAAAAAAGAATATTATAGACGAGTTAGATCAATACTAAACACAGAGCTCAATGCTAAAAACAAGATAATAGGTATTAACACTTTAGCTGTCCCAGTTATAAGTTACAGCTACAATATCCTTAACTGGGCACTAAATGAACTGACCAAAATAGATAGGAAAACGAAAAAGAAAGAAATGACAGGATCTAGGATGCATCACCTAAAATCTGACATAGAAAGACTATATATACAACGTATAGAAGGTGGTAGAGGCCTATACAGCTAGGAAAACTACTATAAAATAACCACCATAGGACTGCAAAAAAATCTACTTCAGAAGGAAGGAAAACTGATACAAATAGCGGCAAAACACGAGCAAAACTACAAACTGTTCTCAGTATTTAAGGAAGCTGACAAATACAAACAAGAAATCATACCACCTAACAAATATGAAAAAGAAGAAGAAGATGAAGAAGAAGAAGAAGAAGAAGAAGAAGAAGACGAAGAAAGAAGAAGAAGAAGAAGAAGAAGAAGAAGAAGAAGAAGAATAGAAGAGAGAAGAAGAAGAAGAGAAGAAGAAGAAGAAGAAGAAGAAGAAGAAGAAGAAGAAGAAGAAGAAGAAGAAGAAGAAGATGGAGAAACAACAAAAGCTATAAAACAAATGAAATCCAAACTAAAACTAAAACAGCAAAGAACCACGATAAAACGATGGCAAGAAAAGCCCCTTCATGGTAAATACTGGACTAAACTTAATGCAAAAGAAATAGACAAAGAAAAATTCCAGCAATGGTTGAGAAGCTCAGGACTCAAAGCAGAGACAGAGGGATTTTTAATTGCAGCACGAGACCAAAGCCTCCCCACCAGAAATTACCAAAAACATATAATGAAAAGAAATATAACAAGTAACTGCAGAATTTGTGGAGATGGACAAGAATCAATAAATCATATTATCTCTGGCTGCCCAGTCCTGGCTAAGAAGGAATATATTCACAGACATGACAGAGTCGGAACCTACATACACAGAAAAAAGATGGTATAGGCACACACCAGAAAAGGTCACAGAAAACGAGAAAGCAACCATACTCTGGGATATGCCGATACACACAGATAGAGAAATTAAGGCCAACAGACCAGATATAGTTGTCAGAGATCATGAAGAAAAAAATGCTTTCTAATTGATGTATCAATACCGGCAGATGACAACGTGTCTCTAAAAGAAATGGAGAAACTCTCAAAATACAAAGACCTGGAAATAGAGGTAACTAGAATGTGGAATCTAAAAACAGAAACAATTCCTATCATAGTAGGTGCATTAGGCATGATAAAAAATATTCAGACAAATACATAACAAAAACACCAGGACTTACAAACACATATAACATACAGAAAATTGCACTACTAGGCACTGCACACATCCTACGCAGAACACTTTCCATACAATAACCATCAGAGCATCACAACAAATCACAACACATACCCAAGGCACACAGAGATGTGCTCGGTAGTGAAGTGAAAGCACGTTATAAAAATAAAACTACTGAATAATAATAATAATAATAATAATAATAATAATAATAATAATAATAAATAATAATAATAATAATAATAACAAAACAACAACAACAACAACACAACAACAATAATAATAATATAATAATAATATAATAATAATAATAATAATAATAATAATAATAATAATTGTTTTGTCTTGGTATAAAAGGTGGGCTACAGCAAATATTCTGCTCAATACCACAGATTTGCTTGTCAGTTACTTGAGTTTAATCAGTTGAGCATATTCCTCAGTGGATGATGATATGTGTATTTCTGATCACAAGTAGAAGTAGTGACGGAGCATCATAACCACGTTTTGAGAAAGATTCTTTGGGGTTTGAATAATTCATCTCTGGAAATATGAGTGTTTCATTCATCACCCTTAAACAAATCTTATTCAGGGACCTTTTGTACGGGATGGGTCACTTGACTTGAAAAAAATTCTGAGATGCACCTGCAAGGTCATGTGCTGTTTATCTTAATATGAGATCACCATGTCGCGTACATATAGTTGTGATGCATGTACCTGGTGTACACTTGTCAGACAGGCAGTCATGATAGGTATATTGAGCTTCGTATATTTGTACCCTAGTGTCACTTAGATGGCATGTGCTGTTTTCTCACTTAATAATAATAATAATAATAATAATAATAATAATAATAATAATAATAATAATAAAGTAAAGATGAAATAAATAGTGTGTGTGTTAATTGGCCGACTGACCGTCCCGAAATATGGCAATTGTCTAAGATATTTTTCGATCTGAAGCTATGGTAGGAACACCCGCTCAAGAAACTGCGCAGTGAGATAGAATCATATAGTTAAGATGCAAACTTCAAAACTATACCTGGATTGTATACTGCAATGGCATCTTCGCTGTGTGGTTAACTTCAGCCCAGTTAAGTAGTCTAAGAGGGCAGTAATTCCGAGTAAGAACTGAGATAAAATACAACCTCTCTAGAACTAGAAATCTCAAAGGATCCGCATCACAAACTACCTGCTTATCAATAACTAGCATGAAGTAGACCTTGTAGTGCTGGCCAGAAAATAAAATGTATATATTACAACTGCAAAGTGGTTGATGATAGGAAGGGCTATCAGTTGATGAAATAATACAACAAATGAAAAATATATGGACGAGACGTAAACATTGCTAGCTGCATCGCAGACTATCTTCATAAAAGGGCAGTAACTCTGAATAAAAACTGGTAGTGTTTAGTAGGGTTTCGAGGTGCGTTCAAAAGATATCCGACTTTATTTTCTCTTGCCAAACTAATGCCCAATGGACAAGATCCTTTGGGCAGGAGGTGATGCCACCCGACCTGCGTATGCGCGTTTTTTTGGGGTTTTTTTGCTGGTAGGCCACGTTATTTAGTGCTTGTTATGCCAAGAGTACAGACGTGTAGTGCGCGCTTCTCGGATTTTTGTTTTAACCGAGCTCATCGAGCAGAGATATTGCATAAAATTTTGTCAAAAGCTTGGTGAAACTCAAGCTCAAGCTTTCAAGAAGATTCAGCAGACGTTTGGCAATGATGCTATGAGCACAACTCAGATAAAGGAGTGGTATAACCGCTTCAAACATAGCTGCACTTCGTGGAGCCGATTGAGAAGATTCGGAGAATAGCCACGGAAGACGGTCGTGTAACAATCCAGGAAATTGCACATGAAGTGGGAATAAGTACAAAACCAGAGCATTTTAAGGGAATATATGTGCGTGCTGAAAGTGTCGACGAAATTCGTCCCCAAGGTGCTGGCGGTGCAGCAGAAGGAATTTCGCATGGAAATCGTTCAGGCCATGCTGGGCTGTGCAAACTATGACCCAAACTCCATGAAGACCATCATCATTTGTGATGAGACATGGGTTTATGATGTCTGGTCGATAAGTTTGGTCATCATACGTGAAAACGAAACTCTGACAAGCGCACACTACACGTCTGTATTCTAGGTGTAACAGCCTGGAACTGACATGGCCTACCAGTCCGAAATGTTTCTTGTTTGCGCAGGGAAGGTGGCGTCACTTTCCACCCAAAGAATTTTACCAACGTGGCGTTAGATGTGGCGAGGAAAACTAAAGTCGGACCGCTGATGGACATTCAAACGGATCATTGTTTAACTGGGAGGTGACTTTATTGTTTTGTGCGTAAAAAAATTACGGACCTGTCATGTAGAAATGATACCAGTTGGAAGACAAGAGTAAAATATTTATATGATGATGATGATGGTGATAAGTGGAAGATGATATCAAGAGGAGTAATCGACTTACAGATGTGTTTCTTTGTACGTACGTATGTATGCATGCATGTATGCATTTGTGTATGTATGTATGTATATAGAGATAAGAACGGTAATATTCCTAAAAATAATATTGCTGGTGTGTATACATACAAACATATATATATATGAAAGAAGGTTTGAAAATGCAATTTTAAAGATGTTTGTTCACTTGACCGGTTTCACGTTTTTAGTGAAACCGGTCAAGTGAATAAACATCTTAAAATTGCATTTTCAAACCTTCTTTCATATATATTTCCACCCATGCGGTACCTCACAACTTCACTTTGTTATATATATATATATATATATATATATATATATATATATATATATATATATATGATAAATAATATTAAGGTAATAAGAATTTTCTACTGCTCTTTCTAGCACAAGGCTTTCCTATGATGGAAGCCCTTAATGTATTTTAATGTACACGATATTTTATATATATATATACTCTTATATTCTTTTATTCGTTTCAGTCATTTGACTGGAGCCATACTGGAACACCGGCTTGAAGGGTTTCTTAGTTGAACAAATCGACCCCAGGGCATATTTTAAGCTTAGGAACTGCTTAGTTACGGGGACGTAAACATGCCAAACCAGTTGTCAAGCAGTGATGAGAAGACAAACACTGATACAAGGATGCACACACACACACATACACATACACACACACACACACACGCCTATATACGACAGGCTTCTTCGAATTTCCGTCTATCAAATCCACTACAAGGCTTTGGTCTGCTCGAGGTTATTGTAGAAGACACTTGCCCAAGGTGCCATGCGGTGAGACTGAACCCGAGACTATGTGAATGGGAAGCAAATTTATTACCACATATCCACGCCTGCGCCTATACACACACACATGCACACACACACACACACACACACACACACACACACACACACATATATATATATATATATATATATATATAAAATTAAATAATAAGGGTAGAAATAGATATTAATCAATTAAAACCAGCATAATTAAAAAACCGAAGATTAAAAATTATATAACATACAAAATTAAGAGGAATGACCACCAAAGTGGACTTCTAATATGCTAAATATAGACGTCAAATCGCCATTACCATGAAGAGTGTATTCTCAAGACGAAATTTGCAGATATTTACATTCGTAAATATTAACAAGCGAAACCATGGTACGTAGGTAATCGATTTTTATTTCTTATATTTTCATTTGTCTTGCTCATTTTTACATTCTGGCATTTTGCTGGAATTTTTTCTTGAGACACACTCTTCGTGGTAATGGCGATTTGACGTCTATATTTAGCATATTAAGAGTCCACTTTGGTGGTCATTCCTCTTAATTTTGTATATATATATATATATATGTATATAAGAGTATGTGAGTTGTTTGCGCGTATAAATGTGTTTCTTTTTTAACCTTCTTACACACATGCATATTTATATAGCGAGAGAGTGGGGAGAGTAGTAGAGCTTAGCAGAGAAAGCAAGAGCACATAAACCAGTTAACAATTTAAATGGATGTGACTTTGTGATGCTTGGGAGAGGTATGAATTCATCTAAATAAGAGTGTGATTGTGTGAGTGCATGTATGCGTGAATCTGTGTCCGAGTGTGTGAGGGAGTACGCGCGCGCACGCATGTATGTGTGCGTGAGACTGTGTTATGTTGTTGTGTCCTTCATATGAAATAAACTGAAGGGGATAGGTAGAAAAAACCAGGAATTTCACGGGAAGATCAAATGAAGGAAGAAATCTCGTGTGTACCGGCATCTCTGCCCATTTAATAGTTTGTTAGTTTCCTCTCTCTTTCACTTTTATTTATTTTATTTCTCTGACTCTCCGTTTCTCTTTCTCGTGGCTTTCTTGGAAGTAATGTATCTATCAAATACAGAATGTTTCTCTACACGCAATCCTTTACAAAATGTATATACAAGATTTTATCAATATTTCACTAAACGTTGAAGGAGAAAAATGTATAAACCAGTTTGTATGTCAGCCTTTTATCAATACCTTATAAATTTTCGACCTAAAAGTAAGTATAACCGCCAACGTAAGTATTTGAAGTGTTTTATATGTTAACTTTAAATTAATTATGCATAATGAGAAACATATGCAAAACTCACGTATATTAATATAGTCTCCTGTCGTTCACGCAGAGCCCGATTCGTAATATTATTAAAATAGTCTCACACATGTCATCAGCTACTGAAATCTGCAATGTGATCCACGACTACAATAAAGCACTGAAAACTAGCAGGTTCAGAGACAGGATCTCACATACTCTCAGTATCCAAAAATAATAAGAGTTAAAGAAGTAGTCGACAAATGTTTCTTCTTGCCCGACAGTCATTTACTGTCGCCTCTACTCAATAGATGGCAATCTTAAACAGAGATACAATTGCATTCCAGAATAATTTTTAACTCTTCCGTGCCATACAGCACAGTTGTCCTTTCGCGTCCAACGTGTGCTATGTTTTCTTTGAAGGATTTTGTAGCACTCTAGATGGAAAGATGTTATGATTTAGCTAAAATCCTCATCCGTGATCCCCTCACTGCGCAATGCAATCGATTTTGAAAGAGTGAGAGAGAGAGAGAGTGAGTGTGTGTGTGCGTGCGTAAAGGGGACGAAGTCCAATTTG
>NC_043007.1:57524238-57544238 GCF_006345805.1 Octopus sinensis | reverse complement strand
TCTGCTTATTTTACACAACTGACTATTCAGCTGGTGATTGTAATCAGAAACCCCATGTCATTTTGATCCTATTAGATATGTCAATTAAACTGGGCTAGGACGAAGAACATTTGTTAAAACTGAAAAGGACCGGGGAGGAAATGAAAACAGGCAGATAAGTCTGCTTCCATGTGCTAGCAATGAATGATATTGTGGCATCTCTCTTCTGATCCTTTGACTGGATATGGAGTGCAGTGTCAACCGTTATTAAGAATATATCTTCTGAATAACTGATCATGTATGAATATCTTGTATATAAACAATTGTAATCAAGAAAGTTCTAGCTTTTGGTTGGTGAATAAACGTTTATTTTTAATTATATGACCATTTCCATATACACTTCCTTATCCTTATATATTTTGAAAATGAAAGCAATATGATATTTACATATCAGTTGTAATTTCACAGCTACATAGTTTCCAGATTAATAACTGCTTTTCAGCAGCTCGTGGTGAGTTATGGATTTAAAATCCCCCTACAGAAGATCGTAGTCATACTACAACCTGTATCAGGCAAGCCACATATACCACTATCGAAATACATCAAAATTGTTGCTGCTATGTTGTATACGTTTCTAGTAAAAGGAGACCAATATACTTCGTAGCTTTTTTCACATATTCAACAAATACCATTGGACAAGGCACAAACGGCAAAACTCTCCAATCGATGAAGCCAAACAAGGATCACCAATTGAAGGGTGGCTTGAATCTCTAGAAGTAAATGTATTAAACATCTGATTTTGCGAAACATAAACATGAATTCATTCACACTCAAGAAGATGCATGTGCGAATGCACCTGCACTTATATGTATGTGTATACATATATATGTATGTGCTTATATGTGTGTGCGTCTCCTGCTCTTACACACACACACACACACACACATCCTCTCTCTCTCTCTCTCTTTATATATATATATATAATATATATATATATATATATATATATAGAGAGAGAGAGAGAGAGAGAGAGAGAGAGAGAGAGAGAGAAAGAGAGGTATGTTGGTGCAAACAGGAAAGACAGAACTCAAAATATGAGCATATATATATTTTTATTAACTTTTACTTGAAGCAACAGAATGACTCAAGGGCCAAGAGTTTTGTACGTTGGCACTTATCAAACTCTAAGTTTCATAAGTGCCAACTCTCCTCCCTTGAGTCACTCTTGCTTCTAATAAATATTATTAAACACATACACACACAAACGTACGCACGCACACACACACACGCACGCACGCACACACACACACACACACACACACACACACACACACACACACACACACGCACGCACACACACACATACATAACCAAGACATATTTCAATGTGCTTTCTTTCTCTATATCCACCAAATGCATCTGCGCAAACACACACATCTACAATAAAGCATTGCTGTGTTTAAGTTGAATGACAGCCATCTTGAAATATTGGTTCGCTATCGATGGAATGAATCATGTTGCGTTGATTCCGTTCCAGATTTAATAATGTCAAATGAAAGGATATGTGTCATGATACAGAATGGTGATGGTCGGTTAAAGATAAAAGCAATTTGTTGCCATTTTAGCTTAATACATTACATGTCTTAGGTGTTGTAACTAACATCAAACCTAAGTTCAATAGTAGGAAATAACTGTGTGGAAGAATCTCAGGTACGTAGTCTGTGTTGGTCAGTTAACTTTATGTGGATAATATAGCAGTGATGTGGCTGGCGTGTTGTAGAGTCGTCTCTGGTTTTGTTGGTTTGATAATGTAAAAGATAACGTCGTGAATGTTTATAGAATGGAGAATAAAAGAAAATTGAATTAGTGCTTTTAGTCCAGTGTGTTGTCGCCAGTGAAATATATTCAAAGTGATGTAAGCAGGAGTTTTAACGAGAGCAGCTACAATATCGATTGCTGGTTGAAAGGAGAAGAATGAAGGAAGCTGAGGAAATAACACTGCGTGAAGAACTCCAATTGGAAAAGTTCAGAGCCCGTTAAGATAACAATGCTCTGTAAACAGAAAATATTAAGTAACTGCAGATGTATAAATAGTGGTAAAAAAGACGAAAATGAAATGTTTCCGTTTATTTGAGAGAATTATTGACGATGGAAGCTATAAGTAATCATTCATAATGATACTTATCTAATGATCTAAAATGGCGGATACAGTTTAATGGAAAACACAATAGCGTAGAGCCTAAAAGTGACCATACCGAAAAAATACTAATACATATCCATTTTCCTAAGTATGTTTTAAATACAATTGTGCATAGTGCTGAGAAATGTACCACTGACAAGAGCTTTCTCCCTATTTAGAGCGCCAAGAGCAAATCGATCTGACAAAAATGAAAGTTTCAGCTAAAGAAATTTGTCGGTTTCACGACCATCCACTGACCGAAAGAGTTGTTCACTTAGGGGTGTCACTCATTAACAAGCAAAGCTGAATTTATCCTGTTGCATATAATTTAATAAGGTTCCTTGTTGAATAATTATTATTGCGTCACCCTATCACTTTCAAGTAACTGCAGTTGTATAGAATCACAATATTTTGAACTTTTGTAGTAATACGGTGACATTTTATAATTGAGGCTGTGGTGAACAGTCTTATCTACGCAAAAATTGCTCCTTGCACACACACGCACACACACAAACACACACACACACAAACACAAACACACACACACACACACAGGCACGCACGCCCAAACACTCGCTCACATACATACACACACACACTTATGGGCAGATAGATGTAGATACATATATGTGTGTCTTTTTTGTGTGTGTACGCGTGTGTGTGTATGTGTGTGTCGTGTACTGTTAGCTTGTTGATAGGATCATCAAAAAGCACTGAATGAGAAATAAATATCATTTAGGGAATGCTGGTATTATACAAGAGCTACTTGATGTTTCACGTTTGGAAAGTATAGTAACGTATAGCGTACTTACCCTCCTATTATTCTTGCTTAAAACAATATGGATTCTCCCTAAGGAAAACTGAGAAAAAATACGAGAAAAGGTAACTAGGAAAATGTTAAGAATCGCAGGCATGGCCCTGTGGTTAGAAACTTGCTTCCCAAGGGCATGTACCCTCTATTATAATCTCGGGTCGACCAAAGCCGTGTGAGTGGACGTGGTAGACGAAACTGAAAAGTCCGTCATATATACATGCATATATATATATATGTATATAACCGTCGTTCGAAAATATATATAATGTTCAAAGTGGCATACCGTTACTGATCTAATAAATGGAAACATTATCGCCATCTTAACTTTAAGGTACTGTTACTGAACATCTCTCGTTGAGAGATTTAGGAACAGTAATGCTTCTATTTATTAGATCATTGAATGTGTATCAGTTTGAAAATTACATATATATTTTCGAACGAGGATTTAGCAGCGCCGTCTCAGTCAAGCAGCTATTCTGTACTGAAGAAGTGAAATAACCCAGAAACTGTGGTCCACAGATATTGCTTTGTGCTGGGTGGTGGTGCTAAACTCCCTGTTGGAAAATATAAGAACACAGATAGTGTGTTGTACAGCCAGCTGGAGACGATGTTTCCTGAAGCTAAACAACAGTAATATTCATCTCAACCGGAACTGCCACATTATTTTTACTTTAAGGTACTGTTACTGAATGTCTCTCGTTGAGAGATTTAGGAACAATGATATTTCTATTTGTATATATATATATATATATATATATATATATATTTATTTATTTATTTTATAGAAGGAGCTTCTACAGGACTAGAACTGTTTCATTCAAATGAAATCATCAGGAAGCTTCCTGATGATTTCATTTGTTCTAGTCCTGTAGAAGCTCCTTCTATAAAATAAATTAATTTACTCTGCTATGTATTGAGTACCTTATTTACTGTGGTTAACCCCGACTCAACCCGGGACCTACATATATATATATATATATATATATATGTATATATATATGTCTTTGCGGATGTGTTTGTATTGTGAAAGCCCGTTTAGTCAGACTGTTTACAAAATTTTACTTTATATACCATTGCCTTCATTATTGTTTTGTTAATCTAATTCCCTAAATATGTATTTCCATTTTGAGGTATGAAGACCATCTCCTAAAGATTTATCGTTGAACATTTACATATCATGTTCCAATAATATAAGATAACAATCAAATGTCTTGGTCTCCGGCGGTAGTATCTACAATTTCTCATTAGTTTGCTATAGATGTTTTCTTTTTCTCACATTTCTTATCTCAGACTTGAACTAGTTTAGTAGGAGACTTGATGCATACTTTGATACGGAGACTAGTACAACGGGAAAGAAGTTACTTTAGCCAATCAGCAACAAAGACAGCTATATTCTCTTCATGTATGAGAAAAACTGTTACAGTCACTTTCCTTGATTTCTAATAACAAAATATCTCTAAAATGTCTGACCTGGTCACAGACAATTCTATAACATCTGAAACTTTATGAGTGACCAGTTCGCAGAAATTTAACAAAACATTTAGCACCTCATAACACCGTGTGACTTGCTACCCACTGTCCTTGGATTGCAACTGTTATTTTGTATTTGCTTACCCGTAGAAAATATGAAAAATAGCTAATATTTCCTTCAAACTTTGCTTTTGTTACATTAATTCAGACCCCCAAAGAACCCCTCTACTCCTGCTCATGATCAGAGATGTACATATTGTAGATGGTATCATGATGCATGTATGTTATTTTCTCCTTTTGACTATTTAAATTCTTCCCTCAACAAAGAAGTTGGTTTTTATCAAGGAAACAAAGCTCTACCACTGGAATTTGGATAACAATACTGATGTGATCTGTTGAACTTTAGAAAAGCTGGACATATTTTTACGTTTCACCTTAGATTCAATCTGCAAAGTGCGTCATCGACGGTAACTTTCTTTGCCTGACAACACTGTTTGTTCCTGATTTTCTCTTTAACATTTATTGACAGAGCCATATGCACCAATAATTATTGGTATAAAGTGGAGTTTATAATCAAAGTAGTTGAGGAATTCAAAGTAGTTGTCCATAAATATTCTCCATCCTCTGATTTGAGAAGGAAATATTCACATCTGCGGAGCGGCTGACCTCTATGACATGACTCTTCTTTTCTTACCCAAATAACTATATGAGATCTTTTGTGTTTGCACTTCGCAGAAATATGCATGTACATATATACCAATCTATCTATCTGTCCGTATGTATCTATGTGTGGGTATGCATGTGTTAAAGAATGAAGATACGTGTATATGAAATTGGATATCCGTATGTATCTATGTGTGGGTATGTATGTGTTTAAGAATGAAGATACGTGGATATGAAATTGGATAATCTGGACGTCTTATATAACTGGGTTGAACTGATGGCCATGTGAATATACTAAAGAATCTGTTCTGGCTTTCAATTCACTGCATCATCATATCTCGTCATGTGAAGGGTGTTAAAGTAACTATGTCCAAAGAGTGTTATATCTGAGTTAGCCTTTGGCAAGTTAAGTGGAAAGGAGGACGCAGAAACAACATTAAGTTATAGTAATCACGGCAACCATAGCTTCAGGAACTAAATTGTCAGCAAACTACAATCAAGAAAGTGACATATGTGTACCTAACAGCTCAAAAGTATAGAAGCACTTGTAGTGCAGTTAACAGGAGAAGTAAAAGTATACTAAACAAGAAATGCCTTCTCCAGCTGCACCTCCCACAGCAGAAATAGCTGCATTAGTTAGAGAGAATGTAACAGAAACCACATGATCAGTATGTGCTACTGTTACTACACCCAGATCAAAAATTGTGTATATACTCGTTATGATAAGATCAGCAGTTACAATAACTGCCAATGTTTTCATATCTGCAGAAACAGAAAACTACAGTAAGTGCAGAAACTACAATGTTTTGTTTTAGCGAAAAGAAGAGAGAAACTGTAGCAGTTGATGCATCAACAGCTTAGACTACTAAAAATAACAGTGGTTGTAATGGGAGAATAGATTGCTCAACAAGTCAGAAATAGCAGCTAAATCTTTCTGGAAAAGACAACTCTGCATAATGCAATATTAAATACGATATGTATAAATGAAATATCGGATGATTATTGATGGAAAATCTTGGCTGAAATTTTTCGTCAGGCTTCACCCGGGGTTAATATTGGTTTCAAATTTTGGCACAAGGCTAACAAATTTGCGGGAGGGGATAAGTCGATTACATCAACTCTAGTGTTCAACTGGTATTAATTTAATCTGCCTCGAAGAGATGAAAGACAAAGTCGACCGCAGTGGCATTTGAACTCAGAACGTGAAAACGGACGAAATGCTGCTAAGCATTTTTCTCGGTGTGCTAACGATTCTGCCAGCTTCGTGCCTCACTCGAGGCATCACCAATGGAAGTTGCAATAAAATGCCGTTACTGTTGCAGGAATACCAGCAATGATCTTACAACTTCAGTGTATCTGCCGTAGCAGTAACTTGTATAGTAACCACATCGTCAAGCATACTAAGAAGCCTTTACTTGTTTTGCTTGAGATAACAGTCAAGTATTGTCAAATCACAATTCAGCATCTGAAAAAAAGAAAAGACGCACACTAGTTAATGAAGCAAAACAAAGGCGATGGCCATGTTTGGAAGATATTTTATCATAGATCTGTTCAACGAGAGTTGATCTGGTGCTATATTGCAACTGCAACAATAACGATAATAACAATAGCAACAACAACAATATCGACAACAGTAACAACAACAGCAATTACAAGTGCAATGAGGCTAGTTATTTGTTATAATTACCGAAAGTGTAGTAACAGAAGCAATAATAGATGCAAATGGAGTTTAACACTTTAACTACGATTTTTCTTTCTCACTTCAAATGTGTTACAGTGTGTGTGTTTTAATTGTTAGAATGACACATAATGTAGAAGAGAGAAATAAGTCAGTAAGTATTGATATCTTGCAATATTGATATCAACCATTAGCTTTACAGCACAGTGTGTCAACAAAGACGCCAGAATATAGTGTGTCGACTTGATGAAAGGCGGGGTAGTTGTGTAGCAGAAGTGCTTTAATGAATGGACATCAGCAGTCTGAGTGGTTGACACAAGATTTCCGAATGAGTCAACACACGCAACAATCAGATCTACAAAAGTGAATTACCTGCAAGAACAATAAATGAAAATTTTCTCGAGTCAGTGGTTGGAAGAGACGATGGTCTGAATGGTTACAGGTGTTGTTTTAAATTAAGAAGAGAGTATAAAGAAAAAAAAAACATTGATAAGAAACATTAAGAGGACACTAGTGCCACGTAGATCACGGTATACATATTAGTTTCAATTTTCGGAACAAGGTTACCAATGTCTGGAGAGGGTTCAGGTCGAAGACATCGACCCCAATGCTCAACTGGTACTTATTTTATCGACCTTCGGAAGGATGAATGTCAAAGTCGGCCTAAGCGGAATTTGAACTCAGAGCGTAAATCCGGACAAAATGCCGCTAAGCATTTTTGCCGGGTGTGCTAGCGACTCTGCCAGCCTTAGATCAGGTTATACATATTATATGCTTTCTATCTTCAATGTTTGGTATTTCAACTTTGCCGGGTGAGTGGGTTAGTTTTCTTTTGATATTACCATACATTTATCGTATAACACACTTTCTGAACTCATACAACCACGTTGCATAATAATTCGTATGGCAAAAAGTATTATGATATCTCGCTCGAATTTTGGCATTTCATGGTATTTTATCTATTAATTTCTGAACGGAAATAAGAAATTGTTTGAATTATAATTTTTTATAATTATAATTCGGAAATCATAATATTAATGACTGCACAGTTGAAAAACAAATGTAAAAGTTATCGATAGAAGACAACGTAAGAATTTTAAGGACGAAAAGATTAGGATGCTCTGATATATCGTATATTGATTTTTTATCTTATATTTCACTTGTTCAGATACTGAACTGTGCGAATGAGTGGCACGCCTTGAAAGGTTTTAGCTGAACAAATCCAACCTAGTACTTATTTTATTGGTGGTATCTTTTCCCAAACCGCAAAGTTACAAGGAAGTAAACAGACCCACACCGGTCTTCAAGCAGTGTCGATGGGGATAAACACAAACACACGCACGCACACACACACAAACACACACACACACACACACACACACACACATATATATATATATACATATATGTCTATATAAATAATGCAAAAAATATAGATATAAGATAAAAGAAGGAAAATGAACACACTTTACATAGTTTTAATATATTTCATACTGTGTTTGTCGACCAGTGTCTCTTTCGCTAATCATGACATTGAAATTGGAATTTTGTATTTTAAGATTTTGTTCCAAGTTGTGTGTGGAGGGGTTTATGAATGAATGATTCGACAAGTAAAAAAAATCTAAGGGGAGGTAATTGGTGATCGTTATTATTAGGACCAGGGGAGGTAATTGTTCATCTTTCGGGGAGGGGATAAATATATATACACAAAAATTTAAAAGCTGAAGTAGTGAGATGAAATATGTACAGTGATGGGTATGTGATCATGAATTAAAATATTTATGAGATCAAAGTTGGTTATGCGTTTATATTTAGACGTGTTCTGTAGTTTTCGATGAACAAATTTTCGTTATTTAAACGTTCTTGTACAGAAATTGTTCCCGTTCACTAGTAGATGGGGAAAACTGTTAAGTTTGGTTGGATATTACCTGCACGTCTTTCTATGTGTTCATTCAAAGGAATCTGTCTGTATTGTGGGAACCGGATCTGTTCGTTATGTAGTGTGGTTCTCCGTCTCAGTGTCATACTTGTCTATCCTATATAATGATGTCCACAATCTGAGCAAGTTATAACATAAATTAGATTCTCGGAAGCACAAGTGAAGTTGGTTTTAATTTGAACGTCTCTCCTTGTTTGAAAAGGAATTCCGAAACTTCCAGTACGTTGAGGCATGTTCCACAGTTTGGACGTCCACATTTTTAACCGTTGGTTTCGTGGTTGTGTAAAGCTTGTTAGAAGTCTTTTTAGCGATTTGTGTTGCGTTTTGCATTTGATGAAATTATGTTTTTAGAATGTTGTTCATTTTAGGATCTCTAGTGAGCATAGGTAGATTTTGTACAATAGTGTTTTACGCCTAATTGTTTTTAGGGTTGTGAGTTGACTGAGTTGATATACACAGTAGTGTTTTTACGATGAGGTGTCATGTTATGTATTGTCACCCTTAATGTTTTAATGTCTAATTTCTTAGCACACTTAATTCCATCGTCTAAAAGTGAGGGCGGATATTATCTTTCAGTTAGTGTTGTTCTGAGGTCTTGAAGATAAAGGTCCCGCGTATTTCTCTCAGACACTATTGTGCAAATCCTTTTTGCTGAATTAAAGCGGATATTTCTTTTGATGTGTTTCGGGTGGCATGAGCTAAACAGGAGATATTGCCTCAAGTCCGTTGGTTTATGATAAATGTCAGTTATAATTTGGTTGTTGACATTTTTTTAATCATAATATCCAAGAAAGGGAGCTCTTCTTTGCTATTTTCCATTGTGAATTGAATGTTAAGATTTATATTATTTAGTATAGATTTGAATTCCAAAAGTTTATCAATGGTCTCCTTCCAAATGATAAGCAGTCATCCAAGTATCTTTTCCAGTTCTCTCTTAAATAATGGTGAGAAGGATATCCACTTCATACATATTGTGAATTTAAAATAATTCATTATTAGGTTTGCAAGAACATCGCTGCGTTCGTTCCCATTATAATTCCGCACTTTTGACGATAGTAGGTGTCATCAAATCTCTCTATATATAAACGGCAGTTTGTCTGTCTGTGTGTCTGTGCGTCTGTCAGGTTGTACCCTCACCCTGACCACGGCTTTCAACCGATTCTGATGAAACTTGACACACACATAGCTCAATGTCATAATTCAAAACTAAAATTTTGAAAAGTTCCCCCAGTTCTGAAAAAAAATCGATAAATTCGACATGGTTCGAGAATCTAAGCTTTTTATATGCAACACATTTTCTACAGACTGTCTAGGGGACGCAACTCGACCTTTTTAACTTTCGGAACACGTGGGGTAAGTATCCCAAAATGTATAAAAATGTACAAAAACGGCAAAAAAGCGGGCAGCAATGTGAGTGACAACAACGAAAAAGTCAAAAGTGATATAATAAACCAAGAGTTTGCAAGTAGCGTCCGAGGACCCTTAGGGTACGTCAAAAATTTAAGGTAAAACGTTTGGGGTGGTAGTTATAAAGAAAGTGTAAACAAAAAAGTATTCGAATAACTTGCGGCTGCAGCAGCTATTAGCAGAAGTGGGGGTAAAGTCTCGAATGTAATTTCTTCCTGGTAGGAATTGGTTGGGTTGAATTATCGATAGCTGTTTGATAGTTATTTGGGAGTGAAGAGAAGACATTGCAACCTACACATGCGCCTTCGTTTCCTAGAGGGAAAGAACTAGATTAGGATTAGTCGTTGCCTACTAGGGGCTCTTAAATACCCGGGCAACGCCGGGCTATGATGCTAGTAGGAAATAATTGTTCTGAAGTATAAATTTTAAAGATTCAACAATAAAGACCTGGTTTATGCATTCCGGAGGCACTTCGGGATACTTTTCCAATCAGAATTTTATTGCTTCTATTCCATAGTCATGTGGGATGTTGGTGTAAAGATTGATAACATCGAAGAAAACCAATAATGCCTCTTCATTAATTGTTTTTGGTAGGTGCTGTAGCATGTCTAAATCGTCTCTAATGAAACTTTTGATCTATTTCAGCAAGGGTTTCAGTAGGATATCTAGAAAATTGGTGAGGTGGTGGGTTTCATAGGCTATAATAGGCCTTAACTTTAAGTCTTCTGGCGCTTAAATATTTATGTATTTGCCCGGTGAATGTTTGCAGGCTTCATAACTACCTTGCTCTTGTGTATTTTAGGTAGGCACTAAAAAGGACTTTGATCTCAGTATATATTTTGATTCATGATCACATACCCACTACTGTACATATTTCATCTTACTATTTTAGCTTTTGAGTTTTTGTGTATATTTATTTATCTCCTCCCCGAAACATGAACAATTATATTTCCCTGTCTCAAATAATAACGTTTACCAATTATCTCCCATGTCTCCAATAATAACGATCACCGATTAGCTCCCCTTTGATTTTCTACTTCTTGAATTAATTCTTCATAAATTCCACACACAACATAGACTAAAATCTTCTTAACAAAATACGAAATTACAATAATTTCAATGTCATGATTAGCGAAAGCGAAACTGGTCGACAAACACAAAATAAATATATTAAAAAATACATATTAAAACTATGTAAATTTATGAATTAAAACTATGTAAATGTGTGAATTTTGCTTTTAATTATATATACATACATACTTATATATATATATATATATATATATATATATATATATATTCATATATGTATACATACATACATATATATATATATATATATATAATATATATATATATATATATATATATATATATATATATATGATGGCTGCCCCCTCGTTATCGAGTATGGTCATTGCACGAAGCTTAACTGTTATCGGTGCAGTGATCGAATGTGACTTTTACGAGGGGCATTCAATAAGTAATGCCCCTGACCCACTTCCCATAGCAGTAGAGCAACGAAACTTGGCACAGTTATTAGTCTTTTTCTACATAGGAACCACCCAGAGTTACGCATTTCTCCCATTGCTTGATGCAGCTCTGGAGACCGTTTTTGTAGAAGACCCCAGTTTGGCCCTCCGACCACGACGTGACTTCAGAAATCAAGGCTGCATCATCTGGGAAACGCTTTCCTTTCAAAAACAACTTCATGACTGGGAAGAGGTGAAAATCAGAGGGTGCAAGTTCAGGAAAGTTGGGGGATGGGGGAGGAGTTCATAGCCATACGCCTGTGCTTCTGATCTGGCGACAAGCGAGTTGTGGACCGGAGCGTTGTCCTGCAGGAGGAGGATGCCTTTGCTGATCTTGCTCCGCCTCTTGATTTTGATAACTTCTCTTAATTTCCTCAAAAGTGAAGCATAAGAGGCTCCTGCAATTGTGGTACCCTTTGCCAGGAAATCTGTCATCACTACTCCGTCCTGGTCCCAGAAGACTGTGAGCATGACCTTGCCAGCAGAGGGCTGCACCCTTGCCTTCTTTGGAGGGGGTGAGTCACGGTGCTTCCACTGCATTGACTGAGCTTTGGTCTCTGGATCATCGTGATGGACCCAGGTTTCATCCTGTGTAATCAGTCTTTTGAAAAATTTTGACTCATCTTCTTGGCACATCTCCAAATTCACCCTCGAGCACTCGACGCGTTCTTGCTTCTGGAAAGGCGTGAGCAACCTGGGAATCCATCTGGCAGACACCTTTTGCAAATGCAAATGGTCATGAATGATAGTTTCCACAGACCCAGTACTAATCTTGACCTCATGGGCTATTTGGCGAATAATTATGCGTCGATCTTCCAAAATGGCAGCCTCAACTTGACGGACAGATGCCTCAACAATGGCAGAAGGGGCGACCAGATCTGGGAGCTGTTTCCACAGAGTTCCGACCATGTTTGAATTCACGATGCCAGCGTTTTACAAGGTCATATGATGGGGCATCATCACCATAAGTTACTTTCATTTCATCAAAAGTCTCCCGTGGTGTGCGTCCTTTCAAATACAAAAACCGGATCACTGCTCGACACTCAACAGGCTCCATTTCACACTTGACTCGGTTCAAACACCTGTAAATCAGAAACCACAATTAATTCAGAGCTGTAATTTGTCACTTACTCTATAGAGATGAGCTGTAATTTGTCACTTACTCTATAGAGATATAAATTATTGCACATGCAAAATTTCAGCTAGATCAAACAACTGCAAGTGGGCCAGAGGCATTACTTATTGAACGTCCCTCGTATTTGCTTTTTAAGGCTACAGCCAGTCATTCAGTTGAGACTCAAGGTACTATCAACAGTCATAAACAATGTTGTTATCGTGCAATGCCTGTGCAAGAAGATTCTTTTTAAAATGAGGAAAGGCTGTGCACTGAGTCGATCCCACTCACTAAACTACAACAGCCATAATCCGTAAAGAAGAACAAGTCAACTTCATCGGTAACCACTGAGCTGCAAGTTTTATTTTGGAGTCATCCCAGTTACCTGAGTTACCTTCTCCTAGAAGGATGCCCTAACAAAGGCTAGGAGTTCTTCACTCTCAATGGTTTAACCGCGCGATCGGGTATTCTGTCCGATTATTTCTATGTCCCTGCGCATAATACAGCCTTAAGACATTTATTGGATGGCCGTTGACTCTCAAGTATTCCTCCACCCTCTGACGGGTTTTGTTTTTCATCCCGCAGGGTGTCCAATAAACACCCTCCTCACCAAGCAAGTTTGGTGGGGTTGCCGGTTTAGTTGCCGACGACCCGACCATGCAACAAGTTGTACTGGGTTACATGCTACCAGTAGCACTCGAAAGTGACCTGACATAATATATATATATATATATATATATTACATTACAACTCACCACGTGGGGATAATCGAAATTCCACCCTTTGTGTTACTACTATATATATATATATATATATATATATATATATGCATATATATATATAAGTGTGTGTGTGTGTGTTTGTGTGTGTATATAATACTAATAGTAGGGAATACAATTCCAAAACTTACAATTTAACAATTTTAAATCAAATTTCACAATATATAATATATGTAAGTTAGAGAAAAACCACTATTAATTAATTTCAATAAAGAAAGATGTTATTCACACCATATAGAAAACATATACTATAAAAAACCTTATTTTAAATCAATAAAGTACAATAAATAGTAAATATTAGTAAAAAGACTACGCAAGTTTCATGGCTACATTTTCAAACAGATAATTATGATAAAATCAATTCGATTCAAAAATAAATTGAACTAATTCTATTTAAAAATATAGTCACTCATCAGGTTTAAGATAATAAATAATAATAAATAATAAGAGAATAAATGTACTTATCGTAACTTATACTAATTATCAAATAAATATTAAAACTAATATTTTAAGAAAAGAGTTAACGAAAATCCTTCGTAAAGATAAGTTATATTTTCATTTTAAGAAAGATTGATGAATGCTTTTCGATTATTTATAGTTAATACACGTATTTTTATATATTTATTTGATAAGCAGTATAAGTTAAGATAAGTACATTTATTCTATTATTTTTTTATTATTTATTATCTTAAACCTGATGAGTGACTATATTTTTAAATAGAATTAATTTTAGTTCAATTTAACTTTGAATCGAATTGATTTTATTATTATTGTCTATTTGAAAATGTAGCCATGAAACGTGCATAGTCTTTTTACTACTATTTACTATTTATTGTTCTTTATTGATTTAAAATGAGTTTTTTTTATAGTATATATTTTCTATACGGTGTGAATAACATGTTTCTTTATTGAATTACTTAATAGTGTTTTTTCTCTAAATTATGTACATACATATATATCATTCAAAATGTGACCGCGTGTGTACCGTTGGCGATTTTTTTCCCTCTGTCTTCCCTTCTCTGGATCTTTCCTTTCCCTATGTTTCCGACGAAGAGCTCCGCTCGAAACGTTAAACCCTCCTTCTTTCCTTCTTTCCTGAGCGTCCAATAATACTATACTTGTTCCACGTCCTCGCGCTGTTGTGTTTTTTCTGCTTTCTTGTTTGGATTAACTTTATGTAAGTATATATACACACAAACACACACACACACACACACACACACACACACACACACACACACACACACACACACACATATATATATATATATATATATATACATATACATACTCACGCACACACATACACATACACACACACATATATATATATGTGACGGGCTTCCACACAGTTTCCATTCACCAAACTTACAAGACTTTGGTTAGCCCCGGCTATATTAGAAGGCACTTTCCCAACGTGAGAGACTTATTCCGAAATCACGTGGTTTCAAACCGAACTTCTTAACCAAACAGCAATTTCGGTGAGGCGCGGTTGTTGATTATATCAACCCCAATACTCAACTGGTACTTATTTTCTCGAATTCGAAATCTTGAAAGGTAATGTCGACCTCAGCATCATTTGAACATGGAACGTAAAGTCAGAAGAGATGCCGCTTAGCAATTTGTCCGGTGCGGTAATGATTTTGTCAGCTATTTATCTTCTGCGCTTATATTACTAAGAAGATGCTATTACCGTTGCATCAAGGAAAGTATACTTTTAATTTTATTCGTTGCTCCCCAATCACATGGCTTCGAGTTCAGTTCCAACTGCGTGACACCTTCAGCAAGTGTCTTCCGTCATAGTCTCGGGCCGACCAATGCCACATGAGTAGATTTGGTAAACGGAAACTGAAAGAAGCCTGTTATCTATGTGTGTATGTCTGTGTTTGTGTGTGTGTGTGCGTGTGTGTGAGTGTGTGTTTGTGAATGCGTGTGTATGTCTTTGTTTCTGTGTTTATTCCCACTACAGCTTGACACGTGTTGATGTGTTAATATCCCCTTTTGGTGTGTTTATGTCCTCTTAAGGTAGCGGTTCGGCAAAGGAGAGTGATAGAATAAGTACTAGGCTTACAAAGAGTAAGTCCTGGGATTGATTTATTCGAATGAAAATTCCTCAAAGCGGTCCCCCAGGATGGTCGCAGTCTAATAACCGAAACAAGTAAAAGATAAATTGTAACGCTGATTTTCTTACCCTAATCCACAGTTCGTATATTCTATTGGAAATCTTGATATTCATCCCACGACGAGGAATATAATGCATTCGTAAAGGGAGATAATTTTATAACGGAATCACGCAATGTCTAGCTTGATGTAAATTCCTAGAGAGCAGTCAGCGGCCAAAGTTCGAATCCTGGTGTTAGCTATTTCATTTCACTTATGTTTCAAGTGAGCTTCAGACAGGCTTGAATATAAAACAAATATTTCACTTTCACTATAAATACATGACCTTACGCTGTAACGAAAGAAGTAAGCATTATTGTTACAATTCTCAAACTGTTCAAATTAAATGATGTGGTCAATTTTACGACGTTGGACCATTTACGACTTGGCATTTCTTACCAAGCAAACAAATTTTATACTTTCAGACAAATAATATCTTTCTTTTAAAAGGACAACTTATGATATTTCTACTTTTATGGCCCCATTAATCTAATAAAGTTAGACATTTTATGATGCGAGATGTTTAATGATATTAATTAATTCATTTACGAGTCTACTCTGGAGAAGTAGAAGTTATAGACCTGAGAATTAAGCTGCATTGTTTGGGCTTCTGTTATGGTGCTGAGTTGACATGTAGAGACGGAAATGATGACAGGAATATAACGAAGGTCTCGCTAAATAAAGACACTGACAAGAGCAGATGATGATGAAGATGGAGACGACGACCACGACAACAACAACAATGATGATGATGATGTTGATGATGATGATGATGATGGCGCCGACGACCACGACGACGAATACAATTTCAATGTAGATGATGACGATGATGATGATGATGATGATGGTGGTGGTGCTACGTCAGGGTTGCGTTGAATTTTTTGTAGCTTATTCAGAATCTTGTCGACTCGGCCATTCCAAGAGCTTCTCTGATTTTAAATCAAACAAGTAAAGTTAGTTTTTATAGGATATGAGAACTTACCTGCGAATTCTCAGCTAATTGAATCTCTGCTGATATTGGAACTTTTCTAAGGAATGTATACCTTAAGCCAGTGCTTCTCAAACTATCTGATGTGGCGTATCAGCAGTTTTTTTTTCCAATGTGCTAGAGACCGGTAATATTTCTTAGTAATTTTGATTTATACCGGAAACAATATATATAATGAATATAATAAAAGTTGACATTTTTTTAATCGTATATTTATTTTGTAAACCAGTAATAGAATATTACATAAACATTTTATAAATCTTTCTCTCTTTTCTGGAAACTCGCCGCGTACCAGCAGCTGATGGCTCACTGACCGGCACCGATCCGCGGACCATCAAGTTGAGTAGCACTGCCTTGAACAATGAACAGTAAAAGAAATAATTAGTCTTATTATCTGCGATGGTTTAAGGCACTGAGACATATTTTTCAAACATAGGGGAGTGTGTTCAAATATTACACGAAAAATTATGAAGAGTTATTGTTCTTATGTGAGATTTTTCAGTGACTTTATGGTTAAGTGTTCAAGAAGATTTGACAATTTGAGAAGACAATATTTCCAACAACGTTTTTAATAACGTTGTTGTTGTTGAGAGAAAAATGCAGAGAGATAGAAAGAGAGAGATAGACAGAGATAGAGAGAGAGAGAGAGAGAGAGAGAGAAAGAATTGAAATTTGTTTCAAGTAAAATAAAAGGTTGTTGTAGAGAAAGAAATACAATGACAGAGGTAGAGAGAGAGAGAGAAAGTGAGAGAGAGAGAGAGAGAGTGTGTGTGTGTGTGTGTGTGTCTGTGTCTGTGTCTGTGTGCGTGTGTATGTGTGTGTATGTGTGAAAGATAAGATAGATAGGAAGGCTATTGTCACTAGAGTAACTAACGAGACTTTAACAATATAACAGTCTACTATTAAAAGAAGGTATGTGCATGATTAGCAGATATTTTTACAGGCAGTGTAGCGACGGGTAAAAACCTAGTAAATATAACCAACAATTCCGACACGTATTTCTGTAATTAAATATGCGTGAAACAAAGGGCGGTTAAGAAGTAGAGAGAAAATAGTGAGATGCTTTACAAACCTGACCAAATAGCTTACATAACTTCCGAACGTAAATACTAATATCTATATAGAAAGCTGTAATGCAGGGATTCTATAAGCTTACTAAAATTTTCTAGAGGAATCCCTTTCTGTATTGCCTATCAAAACTGCCGCCAAACGCGATAGCTGCAAAATGTGTCAGCGTCTGCGTCGATTAAGATCAAAGATGTTTTGTTGTTAGTTATGCTCAACATTACCAAATATGATGATGTTAGTTGAAAGCCGATTCAACTTTAAACCGAGATGCTGTAAGTTCAAATCTGGGAAGTTGTCTTTTATAATGTCTTACATAGCACGGTCTTACGATGTGATCGGTTTTCATTATGTCTCTTGATCATTCTCTCCGAAATGAAAGCAATCATCATGGTCATTACCGTGGGGCACGGTTGAGTGCACCATTTGTTCAGGAGGATGAGACCCACTGCCACCTTCTCCTCCATCTTCTGCTGCTTTACGTATCTCTTTTTTCCTTCTTCTCCCTCTTTTTCCCTGTTTTTATTTGTGTGTTAAATTTTAATAAAATATATAAATTCCTTAAAACAAAATAAAAAAAACTTAACACGACATTCCAATTATGTATATTGTCGAATGACTAATAGCTCACATCGCATATCTAGTATTGTTTAGTGTTTATAGACAACACACACACACACACATACACACACTATTTTTTTAATGGTTCAATTCACCAGTCTGTAAACAAATCTCAGAAACTGATGTATCATACTGTTACAAGGAGAGCAGGCACTATACAATTACAGTCTTTCATTTGAGTTCAACTGCTGGGATCACACCTTCCTATTTTTTTCATTTTAACCTTTTAGCATTAACATTAATCTGTCAAAAGTAATGCTTATTTATTCACATTGTTTTAAATTAATCCTGCATTATTTTGTAGCTTTGAGATCCCGAAGATGTTACTGTCAATTTTTAGAATGATACTGTAGGATTGATGCGAAAGGCCAGATTTAACCAGTTTATGCATAAAACAGGTAAAATATTTTGGTTGGATATGACCAGATTAAATGCAAAAGGTTTAAGGAAGGAGGGATACCTATGTCCATGTCACTTACAAGACGTCCAATAGTGGTGGGGACGGGGGGGGAGACATTCTCAAAACGGAAACATGGTCCGAATGCTTGCAGCAGAGTGGACTCTGTTAAAGACAAAATAAATTCTGCAAGGCCACCAATCCGACGTTCTTAAAATGCCGCTAATCCTTGTACTTGTACTTTATTTATCGACTCTGCCATTTCTCTGCGGTGGTTATAGCTTCGAGATGAAGCAGTTGCGATAAATAAAGAAAATCCAGCAATGGAAAGATCTGATTGAGTTAAGTAATCGATTATGCATGATACAAAGAATTCTTGGTTAATCGCTTGCATATATGTACGTATATATGTAATTATGTACCTATGTATATACATATGTATGTATGTATGTATGTATGTATGTATGTATGTATGTATGTATGTATGTATGTATGTATGTGTGTATGTATGTATGTATGTACGTATGTATATATGTATGTATGTATGATGTATGCAAGCATGTATGTATGTATGTATGTGTGTGTGTATGTATGAACGTATGCATGCATGTATATATGTATATATGAGTATGTCTACATAAATATGAATATGGTAAATCGCTTGCATGTATGAACATATATATGTAACTATGTACGTAAGCATGTATGTAAGTATCTATACAACTCCACTAGAATGTACGAAAGCGCTATTATATGATATATGATGTATAAAACATGTAATATACAAATAAATATTTGTAAATATAAAGCCATCCGAATTTCTGAGTACCTCATTTCTTCTAATATATACGTATGTATGCATTTACGTATGTATGTATGTATGTATTTGTACATGTATGCATGCATTATGTATGTATGTATGTATGTATGTATGTATGTATGTATGTATGTAGGTAGGTAGGTAGGTAGGTAAGTATGTATGTATGTATGCGTATATGTGTATGTGTGTATGTGTTTGTATGTATATATATATATATCTGTATATATATTCTTTTTTCTTTTATTCTTTCATTTGTTTCAGTAATTTGACTGCGGCCATGCTGGAGCACCGCATGTAGTCGAGCAAATCGTCCCCAGGACTTATTCTTTGTAAGCCTAGTACTTATTCTATCGGTCTCTTTTGCCGAACCGCTATGTTACTGGGATGTAAACACA
>NC_043007.1:57514238-57519238 GCF_006345805.1 Octopus sinensis | reverse complement strand
AGTTCAAAATAAACTTTTATTCCTTGCCATGAATATTTTTATTTGAATATATTTAATTCTCTTTTTTCCCCACCCATGCCTCTTATCTAAATATAAAGAAAAAATTACCTCTAGGTCTCATTTGTCATTGTCAACTTATAAAACTTGTTACCCTGAAGAAGGAGGGATTGCTAAATAATGGTTATCATATCCCTTTATTTTTACCGGTAATTAACCTCTAGAAACAGCCGTTTGTACCAAATTTTAACTAATTTGAACTATCCTGACTTTTAACTTCTTTTCTCCTTGTATCTTTTATTTCACTTCCATTACCACTTCACAGTTTCTTCAATATATGCATGTATGTTTTAATGTATTTATGTGTGCATCTGGAGATTTTTAAAAATCTATTATCTTATACACACATATATTTATTTAATATATTTATTTACTTACAGATTAAAAAAATTTCTATGTATTTATAATTTTAAAGTATCATGTATACTTGTTCTTTAAATTCATCTGAAATCGGAGTCATGTTTGCGGATTAAATTACCTGGTCATACGTTTCTTCATATTACTTATTTTTATCTTTTGTTTCTAGTTCCTCTTCTACGTGCAAACCTTAACCTTGTGAGAGAATTTCTAATTAATCATATTGTCTCAAAACAGTGTTTATATATATATATATATATATATATAATATATATATATATATTATATATATATATATAGATAGATAGATAGATAGATAGATAGATAGATAGATACATACATACATACATACATACATACATACATACATACATACATACATACATACATACATACATGCATACATACATACATACATACATACATACATACATACATACATACATACATACATACATACATACATTTATATATATATATATATATGGTTGAAGTCTAGTTGTGACTGAGTAAAGACAACTTCTTAAACTCATTTCATTCTAAGAAACACTTTACATTTGTCGCTGATGACGTATATTATAGCTCTAGCTCTGAAGAAGCTATAATAGACGTCAAGAGACTTAGAAATCATTTTACATCGATTACAAGTTAATTTTCCAGCCTGGCTATATTGATGTTAGGATTTATAATGTCGAGTGAGTCAAGTGGTTGACATCTACACTTTGTTACTCAAAATGCACTAGAAAGCATGCTAGATATCATATTGGGGGAGCGCGGTGCCTCCATGACTACGCTTGTGGCTGAGTAGGCCTACCTTACAGCTACAATAATCACATGAAAGAAACTCTTTCGTACTCTTCTCAGGGAGAGGGTTCACATCTTTCACACATTTACAAATCAACTCCGCATAGCTCAGTGGTTGGAACATCAAGCTCACAATCATGAGGTAGTGAGTTCGAAAACCGGATCGGGCTGTATGTTGTGCTCTTGAGTAAGACACTTTATTTCACGTTGCTCCAGTTCACTCAGCCGTAGAAATGAGTGGCGAAGTCACCGATTCCAAGCTGTATCGGCTTTGTCTTACCCTTGGATAATATCGGTAGCATGGTGAAGGGAAGCTGGTATGCATGGGCGACTGCTAGTCTTCCATAAACAACCTAGTCCAGATTTGTGCCTCAGGTGAAATCCCATGGTCAATCATGATCGAAGGGGATCTTTTCCCTTTACCCTTTACCCAGTGTGTGCAACAATGTGCTCGAGTTATTTCATACCTGTAGCAAGTGGATTATTTTTGATGCAATATCTCTCCAGGTGTTAGTATCAAAATTGATCATTTTGAGCGTGTCTTTAAGATTTACCTTTCGCTGATGATTGTAATCTTGTAACTCACACTGAGGCGTGTATAATGAATTTGGACTTGCAATCAATCTTATGATGACTATGATCATGCAACAACCAGAAAACCAGCAACAGGCAAAACATATATCTCATCATCGATATACGTGAAGTGTAAAATGTTAGACACCGTAAATACTTTTGTCTACATTAGTAACACAGTATCTAGATTTAATAAACTTGGCAAGGAGATTAGTTATAGACTTTCTAAGGCCCGTTATGCATTCGGAAAGCTTCGATCAAGGCTTGGGTCACAATCGTACATCAAAACAGCAAACGAAAGTTGAGGTCTATCAAGCACACACATACACATACACAGACACAGACATATGAATATGCATACATACACACACACAACATACACATATATGCATATATATACACACACAGGTATATACACACGCACACATGTATATGCATATACATACACATGTATACGCATACATCCGCACAAACGCACGTTCTTACATATGCGATGAGCGCACTTACATACACCCTTATCTTCTTCTGACTACCAATAACCTGTGGTCATTTGATAGTGTATTGACACAATAATTAAAAGCAATTCATTTTAGAATGTCCCCACCCTCCTTTTCTCAAACAATTTCCTCCTTTGCCCTCTTTTCAAAACTCTTATTCTCATTATTTCCATTCCTCCTCCTCCTCCTCCTCCTCCTCATCATCATCATCATCATCACCATACCCTTCCTCTCCCCCATCTCCCCATCTCCCTCACTCATGTACACACTTCCACACACCGCAGTTTCATGTCATTGTACAGATATCCGCCCAATATTCTTTCCTTTTACTCCTCGTGCATTCATTTTACACCTTTCTCTCGCTTTTTCCCTCCGTCTTTCACATACTCTTTCTCACCCTCTCTCTCTCTTCTCCCCTCCCTCTTTCTCTCTTTCTCTCTTCTCTCCCCGTTCTCTCTCTCTCTCTCTCTTCTCTCTCTCTCTCTCAATGCAACACTTTTACTCGCTATTTTCTCGTATTCGATATATTATTTCGGCTTATTATTTATTTCCTCTCACTCTCTATCTCTTTCTTCCTAATCTTCCTCTTTCTCAATAAATATCTTTCACTTTCTGTTATTTTCTCACGTATTTTCCTTATCTTGTTTTTCAAGTATTTCTCTTGTTTCCATTCTGTCGTTCCTTCTCTCTTTCTCTCTTTCTGTTTCTTAACGTTCTTCAATCTCTTGTCTTCTACTCTCTCTCTCTCTCTCTCTCCTCTTCTCCCTCCCCTCCTTCCCTCTCTCCCTCAACTTCTCTCCTTGACTTCCTCTCATTGCATGTCTACCTATGAAATCATTTAAAACCACTCCTATATACTTCAGGTTTCTTCCCATTCTCTTCTGTCGATCATTTCTTTTACTTCTCTTCTTTCGCTCCATTCCCTTTCCTTCTCTGCTCACCATACTCTCATCTCTCACCGTATCTCTTCTCCTCTTTGCCCTCTCCTTCTCGACATTTTCATCACTTCTTTTTTAGCATCGTCCCTCATCCTCTCCCATTATCTGTATTTTTTCTTCTTTCGTTCTCTTTCGCTCTCTCTTTCTCTCTCTCTCTCTCTCTCTCTCTCTCTGTCTCTCTCTCTCTCTCTGTCTCTCTCTCTCTGTCTCTCTCTCTCACTTGCTTTAATCTTCGTCTCACTGACTCATTTTCCCTTTCTTCTTCCATCTTCTTCTTCTTTTCTTCTTCTTCTCTTTTCCTCTTCTTTCTTCCTCTCTTCTTCTCTTCTTCCCTTCTTCTTCTTCTTCTCTTTTCTTCTTTCTTTTTTCTTCTTCTTCTCCTTCTTTCTTCTGCTTCTTCTTCTTCTTCTTTCTTCTTTCTTCTTCTCTTCTTCTTCTTCTTCTTCTCTTCTTCTTCTTCCTTCTTCTTCTTCTTCTTCCTTCTTCTCCTTCTTCTATACAGTTCTCTTTTTCACTCTCTTCTCAATTTTTTCTCTGCTCTCCTTCGATTTTAGTCATTCAGCATTTTATTTTTTTTTTACTTTCTTTTCTGTCATTTAATATTTCTATACTCTGCCTTTCATTCCGAAGGTCTTTCTTTTCTCTCTCTCCCTCTCTCTCTCTCTCTCTCTCTCTCTCTCGCTCTCATCTCTCTCTCTCCTCTCTAATCGATTTGTTGAACAACTCACTGCTTCACACTCAATTTTTAATCTTCGTCTCCTTAATTGCAAACAATTAAATCATTCATTTGTCTCGTCCTTTTTCACCCTCTCTTCTTACTATCAATTTGTTTCTTCTTCTCTCTCAAATTTTATCGTTCTCACATACACGCACACAACACACGCACACACACACATACACACCGCGTATATATATATATATAATATTATATATATATATATATATACAAGAGAGAGATATGTGGTGTATATAAACATAAAAGATATATGTAGATATAAAGATATAAACACATGGTTCCAGGTTCAGTCCCTACTGCATGGCACCTTGGGCAAGTGTCCTCTACGATAGCCTCGGCCGACCAAAGCCTTGTGAGTGGATCTGTTAGACGGAAACGAAAAGAAGCCGGTCGTGTATATATATATATTATATATCTATGTGTGTGTGTGTTGTGTGTGTGTGTGTGTGGGTATGTATATGTCATTATGTATATGCTTGTGTGCCTTGTTGTTGTCTCCGCACCATCGTCTGACAACAATGTTTCCGTTTTTTACATCCCGTAACTTAGCGGTTCGGCAATAGACACCCGACAGAGTGAGTACAAGGCTTGCAAAGAATAGTCCCGGGATCGATTTGTTCGACTAAAGGTAGTTCTCCAGCATGGCTGCAGTCAAATGACTGAAACAAAAGAGAATGAAATTACACACACCCACACACACACACACACCACACAACACACATATATATATTATTATATATATATATATATATATATATATATATATATATATATATATATATAATATATATATATATATATATATATGCATATATGGTACAGGACGTCCCCATTAAACAACATGAAATACAAAACAAATGAGCTAAATACGGAAACACGAGAGAAAAATGGAAACAGTAATATAAAGGATAAAGAACAAGCCTTCATCAGTTGTCGCTGTCTCTCTACTCCCCATTTCGAAACAATATATATATATATACAATGAGCTATATAAAACATATATATATATATATATTATGTATATATTATATATATATA
>NC_043007.1:57510761-57514138 GCF_006345805.1 Octopus sinensis | reverse complement strand
AATTGTAAGAAGAAACAAACGGACGTATTAGAAGAAGAAGAAGAAGAAGAAGAAGAAGAAGAAGAAGAAGAAGAAGAAGAAGAAGAAGAAGAAGAAAGGAACTCATAGAGGAGGTCAAAGAAGAGTCTGTTGAGAGAAGAAAAAGATGGTGAATTTGATATTCTTAAAAAAAAAATGATTTTTAAGACACGATAATTATTTTGTTACGTATCACTGCGCATGCACTTCGTTTTGATAAGAAACAAACGCGACCAGAACCAAACAGCAAAAGGAGGATATATTTATATTATATTTATATATATATATATATAAAATATACACACATAAATATATCCTCCTTTTGCTGTTTGGTCTGGTCGCGTTTTTTCTTATCAAAACGAAGTGCATGCGCATATATATATATATATATATATATATATATAATATATATATATTATATATTATATATAGATATATATATAATATATATATAATATAGAGAGAGAGAGAAGAGAGAGAGAGAGAGAGAGAGAGAGATAGATAGATAGATAGATAGATAGATAGATAGATAGAATAGATAGATAGATAGATAGATAGATAGATAGATAGATAGATAGATAGATAGATAGATAGATAGGTGAATGAATTATCCTATGTTTATCGTCAGCATGGAAAATTCGTTGCACCGAAACCTGGGTAGCAAATTCACGTCAGAAACACGGTTGAGCGACCTGTCCAAGGGTAGAAACTCCGGGTTCATGTGCAGAAATTGTGTGTTGTATATGAATAATGAAAGAATGAAGTCGAACGAAGATGTTTAACAAAAATTCCTTTACTCTCGACATATGTTTCGAAGACAACATGGTTTTCATTCCAAAGGAATAAAGGGTGCATATGCAATCTTCTCATCAGGAAAGAAAAGGGAGCCTCTCTCGACAACAAGACAGACAAAAATTTCAATGACTGCCTACATGGTAAACAAAACGATAATGAGTGTTTTAAAAAAACCTTAGAAGAATTGACGTCAAAGATAGATAGTAGGAAGAGAATGGTTAAAGGAATAATAGGTAGGGAACAAGGGGTGGAGAGGGAAGGGTACGTTGATTGAAAGAATGTTCGAGAGGCTTAGGAAAGAATTTCGCTATTGAAGTGGGTGCACGTTAAGCTAATTGTTCAAACCACAGTGACTATCGTTATCATTTATATGAGTAGAAACTACGTTTTTCTGCCAGTGTTTACATTTGTATGATTTTTCTATGAGTGTGTTTACAAGGGGAACGAACCTTCTATAACATTATATATATATATATATATATATATTTATATATATAATAGAGAGAGAGAGAGAGAGAGAGAGAGAGACTGACTGATAGATAGATATTTAGATATTTTTTCCAGTGATTGGTGATTTTCCTAGAGGATTTTCTTACTGGGATTTTCACAACAATGCTGGCAGCACGTGTGCCCTATTATAATTATAAATTAATCATAACACGTTGGATTTACCATTTATCGTTTTTTGCTTGTTGGCCACCAATGTTATTGTTGTTATCATTCATTTTACTAGTGATAATAATTAGTAATAATATCTATGATATCTGTAGGCGCAGGAGTGGTTGTGTGGTTAAGTAGCTTGCTTACCCACCACATGGTTCTAGGTTCAGTGGCACCTTGGGCTAGTGTCTTCTACTATAGCCTTGGGCCGACCAAACCGTTAAGAGTGGATTTGGTAGGCGGAAACTGAAAGAAGCCCGTACATATATATATATCATACATACATATATATATATATATATATATATATATATATATATATATACTAATACATCTGTTTGTTTTGTACACAACTGTCTTCGTCTTTTGTTTTTTTCGTAAACTCTCCCTATATATATATATATATGTATGTGTCTGCATTTGACCCCAACATCGCTTTACAACCGATACTGGAGTGTTTACGTCCCCGTAACCTAGTGGTTCAGCAAAAAAGTCCGATAGAATAAGTACTAGGCTTACAAAGAATAAGTCCTGGGGTTGGTTTGTTCGACTAAATGTAATGTTCCAGTATGGCCGCAGTCAAATGACTGAAACAAATAAAAGAATAAAAGAATACTCATTTAGTAATTGTATATACATATATATATACATATATATATAATAAATAGAAAAATATAGGTGCAGGTGTTTGTGTGGTAAGAACCTTGCTTCCCAACCATAAGTCTCGGTGTTCAGTCGCACTACGTGGCACCTTGGGGAAGTGTCTTCTCCCATAGCCTCTGGCTGACCGAATCCTTGCGAGTGGATTTGGTAGTCGGACATTGAAAGAAGTCCGTCGTATATATGTATCTATACATATCCATCTATCTGTGTGTCTTTGTGTCATTGCTTATCTCCTCATCACTGCTTGACAGCCGATGTGTTTACGTCTCCGTAACTTAGCGGTTCCACAAAAGAGACCGATAAGTACCAAACCTTAAAAAATAACTACTGGGGTCAATGTGATCGACTAAAAATTCTTCAAGGCGGTGCCCCAGTATGGCCACAGTCTAATGATTTAAACAAGTAAAAGTTAAAGATAAATCTCTTTACTCTTTTACTCTTTTACTTGTTTCAGTCATTTGACTGCGGCCATGCTGTAGCATCGCATTTAGTCGAGAAAATCGACCCCATAACTTATTCTTTGTAAGCCCAGTACTTATTCTATCGGTCTCTTTTGCCGAACCGCTAAGTGACGGGGACGTAAACACACCAGCATCGGTTGTCAAGCAATGCTAGGGGGACAAACACAGACACACAAATATATACACACACACATATATATATATACATATATACGACAGGCTTCTTTCAGTTTCCGTCTACCAAATCCACTCACAAGGCTTTGGTCGGCCCGGAGCTATAGCAGAAGACACTAGCCCAAGATGCCACGCAGTGGGACTGAACCCGGAACCATGTGGTTGGTTAGCAAGCTACTTACCACACAGCCACTCCTGCACCTGTATTTAAATTTTTTTTTTTTTCTTGTTTCAGTCATTTGGGACACCGCCTTTAAGGTTGTTAGTCGAGCAAATCGATCTCCGCACTCTTCTTTTTTATGCCTAGAACTTAATCTATGGATTTTTTGCCGAACCACAAATTATGGGAACATAAACACACCAGCATCTGTTGTCAAGCGGTGGCAGGGGACAAACACAGACACAAAACATACACACATATTTATATATACATATATATATATTCATATATATATATATATATGTATATACATATATATATATATATACATACATACATACATACATACATATATAAATATATATATATATATGACGGGCTTCTTTCAGTTTCCGGCTACCAAATCCTCTCACAAGACTTTGATCAGCCCGAGGCAATAGTAGAAA
>NC_043007.1:57498261-57508261 GCF_006345805.1 Octopus sinensis | reverse complement strand
CTTTGTGAGTGTGGCCCGCCTGATGAGTCATATCTCATGCAGCCTGATTCTCGGAAACATGTTCCTTATGTCTAGATAGATAGATAGATAGATAGATAGATAGATAGATAGATAGATAGATAGATAGATAGATAGATAGATAGATAGATGGATAGATTGATAGATAGATAGATAGATAGATAGATAGATAGATAGATAGATAGATAGATAGATAGATAGATAGATAGATAGATAGATAGATAGATAGATAGATAGATGGATGGATAAATGGATAGATGGATGGATAGATGAATAGTTTTTCTTTCTTTTTTGATGCAGTAAACTGTCATCCATACTGCTCAGCTTATTCAAATTCTCCGCAAAGCTAGTATTAGGGGTACATATGTAGAACCATCAATGCAGGCCCTCAATCTAGGCGCCCCCAAAGTAGGCCCTTAATCAAGGCCCCCATTTTAAGCATCTTAATTATTTTAGTAATCAGTACTAAATACTCGATATATACGTGACTTACGGGGATATGTATGTACTTGTGGTTTATATGGTACGTTTAAAGGTAAGAGAATAAAAGCTACATCTATATATAAAAATGGTACTTGTTTAATCAATGGATCGTCCCTTTATTTGTGATTGGTTCACTTAGATTCCCCATTGCTCTACTTGGACACGGCTCTCGACCATCTGGACACCTACCGGAACCAGCCTCAGTTCGGACCTGAACTCCATATACTGAGTCCATATACGTTAAACAAAAAGTGTACGTAAGCGACGTTTGAAATGGGAAGAGTAAAGAACATTTTTAAAGGATGTGATAACATTTTATATTTCGCCATCTACACATTCCGTTATAGACAGCCTCTGCAGGTTAGACATACTAACAGGCACAAACAGCAGAGTTTCTGTATCACCATCATCATCATCATCATCATCATCATCATCTTCGTCATCATTATCATCATCGTCATCATTATCACCATTATCATTATTGTCATCGTCGGTGTCGATGTTTCTGTTCGTATTGTCAAAGTTTATCAGTTTATCAATATAAAAATGCACACATATACATCTATGTGTATGGGAGTACTTGTGTATGTGTGTGCGTATACACACACACATATACGATACACACACACACACACATATGCGAAGCAGCAGTGATTTGTTCTATGTCGGTGTAAAATGATAATCGCACGAGTAAGATTGTGAGGCAAACAGAAGACAAAAAATAAAGAAAATAAAGCTTTGTGTCAGATAAACGAGAACACGTGACTGAGAATCAACATAAATGCGCCAGAAGAAGAATCAGAAGAGAATCTGTCGTTTCGGTAGACAGCTTTTGTCAAAGAGAAGAAAAAGGATTGAAAGAAGCAAGAGAAAGGAATTGTATGTATGTATGTATGCATGTATGTATGTATGTATGTATGTATGTATGTATGTATGTATGTATGTATGTATGTATGTATGTGCTTGTGTGTGCATATATGTGTGTTTATATATGTATATATATATATATATATGCATATATATATATATGTATATATGTATATATGCATGTATGTATATTTTTTATTTCTATTTTATTTTATCCAGTTTCAGCTCACGAGCTGTGGCCATGCTGGGGCACCGCCATTTATATATATATATATATATATTATATATATATATATATATATATATAGGGTTTCCCCAAATATATATACACACATTGTATGAGTACAAAACCATTCTTTATATATATTAGAAAAACATATTAAAATTTAATAGAATCTAGAAAGATTATGAATTTTGTTATGGTCATTCTGGTCCAGCCACTGCTCATAACGCGAATTAATGGAATCGCATGGCTGAAGAAACATTTGCTTCGGCATTTGTGCGCATTCTCGTTCAGTGGCTGCCCTCGATTCATTAACTGTTGCCGATTTGTACTGTAAACGGTGTGAGATCTGCTGAATGTAGAGGGTATTCTACAGAATCGCTTTGTTCAGTTTCTTTGGCTAATCAGTGTGTTCGATTGTTTTTATCGTATCGAAATATAGACTTCGATTTTTATAAAATTCAATAAAATAATTAAAATGATGATGAGTACACGCGTACTTGTAAAAAGGGTAAAGACACCTTCGGTCATGAATGACCATGGGATTGCACTTGTTACCCTGCGAGGCACATGTCCGGGCAAGGTTGTTTTATGGATGAACAGCAGTCGCTCATGCATATCAGCCTCTCCTCTCCATGCCACTGATGTTATCCAAGGGAAAGGCAAAGGCCGACACTGCTTGACATCAATGATGTCGCTGCTCATTTTTACAGATGAGTGAACTGGAGCGATATGAAATAAAGTGTCTTGCTGGAGAACACAACACACAGCCCCGTCCGGGAATCGAACTCACCGCCCGACGCTCAATAATAATAATAATAATAATAATAATAATAATAATAATAATAATAATAATAATAAATAGAAGGGTTTATCATAGCAGCCTAAGATCAATGCCTACCTATAAGGAACTACTAGGCCAACATATTAGAGAATGGCCAAGCCCAACATGTGTATGTAAACAACAAACTGAAATCATTCATCATGTTGTCTCCATATGCAGTCTTCTTTCGCCCACAGATTATCTCAACAGGTATGATAGAGCAGCACAATATATTCATTGGGTAATTTGCAAAAACCTGGATCTGTCCCATGATAAAAACTGGTAGGAACACAAACCACCCCCAGTGCTTGAAAATGATCACATCTCACTCCTCTGGAATTTCACCGTTCAAACTGACACAAAGATACATGCGAATAGGCCAGACATTACATTGAAAGACTTCAGACAAAAACCATGCCACCTCGTTGATACGACTGTCCCAATCGACATAAATGTATCTGCCAAGACCTACCAAAAACTGAGCAAGTATAAAGATCTTGAAATTGAAATTGGCAAAATATAGAGCCGCAAGACTAAAACAATACCTGTTGTCTTAGGTGCCCTGGGAATGATAGCAAACGCGTCTGATTGCTACCTAGCTCAGATACTAGGAAACCCCAAAATGGCATAAATTAAAAAGGTAGTGCTGATGGGAACTGCCCATATTCTACGTAAAATGCTGTTTATGTAATCTCAAATTTTAAAACAAACTTATAATTTTCTTATGATTTCTTAAACATTCTCTAGAACAATACTGTGTGCAAAACCAAATATATGACACCCTAGGCATAACACTAACAGTAACTCCTAACTTGTTGTCTCTTGAGGTTTCTGGGTCGGACTTGGAGTCAACTTGTACAAATACAAAGCAAAAGTCAAACATATAGTAGTAGTAGTAGTATTAGTAGTAGTAGTAGTAGTAGTAGTAGTAGTAGTAGTAGTAGTAGTAATGGTTTCAAAATTTTGTTCATGGCAGGCAAGTTCGGAGGCAAGTTAAGGTCAAAAATATCGACCCCAGTGCGCGACTGGTACTTATTCGATCGACCCCCAACGTATGAAAGGCAAAATCCTTTGCGACGGAGTTTGAACTCAGAACGTAAAGACGGACGAAATGCGACTAAGCATTTTCTCCGGCGTGCTAACGATTCTTCCAGAACGTAATATAAATAAAATGGTTTGGTGCGTCACCTTAAGCCCTCCCTATAACGGAAAAATGAAACCAGCTTTACCCTATTAATTCCAAAGTTTTGAAATGATAGTTGATTAGGTTTGGCCGTTTATGTAGAAAAAAAAATCTATCGATCATATGACGAAAGGAATTCTTCGATAATTTATCTTTAGTCGTTTCAAATATTTTCCTGGTGTCTGTCAGAAGCTAATTGTCTTTTGTTCAATACTTATCCTATTTCACGTATTCTCACATACTAACTCTTACTCGCAAATACATGTGGATGTTGGTGTGTGCTTGCGCGTATTACTGAGATTGTAGACAGTCGTGAGAGGTCTTTTACTGTGTGAATCAAGCGTAAATTCATTACAAACAGCAATCCACTTATATAGATTTATGTTATTCTTCTGAATTACAATGAGTCCCCTTCATAACTTCATGGTCTGCGTTGTTCTTAGTAAGCAATATGAATTCTCCTCACACACACACACACACAAATACAGAACACACGCACATATTAATATACATACTCTTTCTCTCCCTCTCACTCTCTCTCCTTCTGTACACACACACACACATATATATATGTGAGTGTGTGTGTGTGCGCGCACACGTGTCTGTATATGTTTGAATATATATATATATATGTATCAGTGCTTGTGCGTGTTTACGTATGCATGTTTGTATTTGTACATGCAACCTCCTCCCCCCACACACATATATGGAAGGATATGAATGTACGTACGTGCTTTTGTGTATGTGTGTATGTGTGTGTATGCATGTGTGTGATTGTGTATGTTTGGATCTGTGTGTGCGCGTGCGTGTTTGTGTGTGTGTCTGTATCTGTGTGCTTATTTGAATATACAAGCATCTGAATTACAAACTGGAGCAGAGCAATACCAGCTAAACCTGACCTTAAACAACAGAAAAGACCATCTGAGACTTCATCAGAAGCGACATTCTCGTTGCGTACGCCGCCGAATGATGAAGACTACTCAAAGCAACAATATGAACAGTAAGGTTAACAACAATAGAAACAAACTGCAACATTTTTCTATCCGGCTATTGTTAGATATCTGTCCTGTACATGATCCACTGTTGGTATGTAAATAGGTGGAAGGAGCGTTTAAGATGTCTACGTATTCAGTCTGTCTTCGTCTCTAGTTGTATGCATCTATTACAATTTTCATTTATTATTATTGTTGTTGTTATTATTATTATTATTATTATTATTATTATTATTATTATATTATTATTATTATTATTATTATTATTATTAAAGCCGTGAGCTGGCAGAATCGTTAGCATATCGGGCGAAATGCTTAGCGGTATTTCGGCTGCCGTTACGTTGTGAGTTCAAATTCCGCCGAGGTCGACTTTGCCTTTCATCCTTTCGGGGTCGATAAATTAAGTACCGGTTACGCACTGGGGTCGATGTAATCGATTTAATACCTATATCTGTCCTTGTTTGTCCCCTCTGTGTTTAGCCCCTTGTGGGTAATAAAGAAATAGGTATTTCGTCTGTCGCTACGTTCTGAGTTCAAATTCCGCCGAGGTCGACTTTGCCTTTCAAAGTTGATAAATTAAGTACCAGTTACGACTTAATCCGTTTGTCTGTCCTTGTTTGTCCCCTCTGTGTGTAGCTCTTTGTGGGTAGTAAAGAAATAGGTATTTCGTCTGCCGCTACGTTCTAAGTTAAAAATTCCGCCGAGGTCGACTTTGCCTTTCATCCTTTCGGGGTCGATTAAATAAGTACCAGTTACGCACTCAGGTCGATATAATCGACTTAATCCATTTGTCTGTCCTTGTTTGTCCTGTCTGTGTTTAGCCCTTTGAGGGTAGTAAAGAAATAGAAATAGGTATTTCGCCCGTCTCCACGTTCTGAGTTCAAATTCAGCCGAGGCTGACTTTGCTTTTCATCCTTTCGGGGTCGATAATTTAAGTACCAGTTGAACACTGGTGTCGATGTAATCGACTCATCCCCTGCTCCAAAATTGCTGCTCGTGTGGCAAAGTTTGAAACCATTATTATGGTTATTGTTATTTCTCTTTATCACCGGTTTTTTTGGAGCTCCTGGAGTCTTACATGAGTAGGAGGCTTGCTACCTGCAGCCTACAGTACTATGCTATCCATTCTTTTCATCTATCTAATACTTTCCTGGTTGTTCCGGCCGTGCAAAGGAAGCAAAGCTACTGGGTACTCTATTCTAATTTCCTTTGTATTCCCCTTGATGCCTTCTGATACTGTTCCCAAGCACCCAACAATAGTTGACACTATCTACGCCTTCTTCATTTTCCATCGCCTATTATTATTATTATTATTATTATTATTATTATTATTATTATTATTATTATTATTATTATTATTATGATTATTATTATTATTCTATGTTTGACTTTTGCTTTATGTCTGTACAAGTTGGCTCCAAGTCTCACCCAGAGACCTCAAGAGACAACAGGTTGGAAGTTCTGTGCCATATATTTGGGTTTTTTTTTTGGGTTTTTTTTTGGTGTTGTACTAGTGAATGTCTAATACATAAAAAAAATTAAAATAAAAAATAAAAAAAAGTTTGTTTTAAACCTTGGGATTACATAGAGAGTATTTTGCGTAGGATATGAATTTCTGCCATTTTGGGGTTTCCTGGTATCTGAGTTAGGTAGCAATCAGTCCCTTTCGCTATCATTCTCAGGGCACCTATGACAACAGGTATTGTTTTAGTCTTCAGCTTCCACATTTTGCTGATTTCTATTTCAAGATCTTTATATTTGCTCAGTTTTTGGTAGGTCTTGACAGATACGTTTATATCGATTAGGACAGTCATATCAATGAGGAGGCATGTTCTTTGTCTGAAGTCTTTCAATATGATGTCTGGCCTATTTGCATCTATCTTCCTGTCAGTTTGAATGGTGAAGTTCCAGAGGAGTGAGATGTGGTCATTTTCAAGCACTGGAGGTGGATTGTGTTCCCACCAGTTTTTTTCATGGGGCAAATCCAGGTTTTTGCAAATTACCCAGTGGATATATTGTGCAGCTCTATCATGCCTACTGAGGTACTCTGGAGGCGCTAGAAGACTGCATTTGGAGACAACATGATCAATGGTTTCATTTTGTTGTCGGCATACACGACATGTTGGGCTACTGCCGTTCTTTAATATGTTGGCCTGGTAGTTTCTTGTTGGTAGGCATTGATCTTGAGCTGCTATGATAAACCCCTCTGTTTCAGATTTTAAGCCAGAGGCCATTAGCCATTGATGAGTCAGGGCTTTGTCGATATCTGCATTATTCGCTCTCTTGGGTATTTGCCATAGAGAGGTTTTTCTTGCCATTTATTATTCAGAATATCTAAGGCCGCAGTTTTGGCACGGTTTTCATGCGCCTAGCTTTTTCTGTGCTTGTTTCTTGTATGTCTATCTCTAATTCCGAAATTGGTTGTATTCGGAATTCACTTAGATATTCCTTTGCCTGTTTTGTGACTGAGTATGATGCTTTCTTGTTTTCATGTTTTGAGACAAGTTTTAACATCCAGTCCTCAGAGTTTTTCAGGTATTATTATTATTATTATTATTATTATTATTATTATTATTATTATTATTATCATTATCATTATCATTATCATCATCATCATCATCATCATCATCATCATCATCATCATCATCATTATTATTATTATTATTATTATTATTATTATTATTATTATTATTATTATTATCATCATCATCATCATCATCATCATCATCATCATCATCATCATCATCATCATCATTATTATCATTATTATTATTGTTATTATTATTATTATTATTATCATTGAGTGAGACAGCAATGCATGCCATCAAAGTGACACTGAGGTAGAAATTTACGAGGCCCAATCTATCCATTATGATTAACTGTCTGATAAGGTTACACCAGACACATGCATCACAACTACAAAACCATATGTGCGCAATATGGTGATTTCATATCAAGACAAACAGCGCATGACTTTGCTGGTGGGGGTCCAGTTAAAAAGTCCCTGAATAAGCTTTGTTTAAGGGTGAATTATTCAAACCACAAAGAATTCCTCTCAACGCATGACTATGATGCTCCCCGACTACTCTTGCTCATGATCAGTGATAAACATATCATCAGCTATTAGAGGACATACTCAACAGGTCAAGGTCAAGCAACTGACAAGTAAATCTGTGGTATTGAGAATATTTGCTGTAGTCCAGTTTTTATACAAAGAAAAGACATGTACATGATAACACTTCCAGTCAATTAAGATCAGAAGCCATGAGAGTCACTATATATATATATATATAGATATATATATATTATATATATATATATATATATATAGAGAGAGAGAGAGAGAGAGAGAGAGAGAGAGACAGACTGACAGACAGAAAGACTGAGACAGAGAGAAAGAGGTAGACAGACAGAGACAAAGAAAGAAAGCGAGAAAGAACAAAATTAATGACTGCAAAATAGCAATTTTCATTACGTTATAATTCGAGAATCCATAGCTAAAACTCCTTTGTCAGTACAAAGTAGAGAATGGTAACGAGTTTGTAAGAGAGGAGTATATCATCCACAGTTATTTTATTAGAAAGGCAACCGTACCAACGATGGCACGATAAGCAGGGCAATATATTTAGAAAACAATTTTTTTTATTTACAAAACATTCAGAGCGGCAATACATGAAACCAACAACATCAAGCGGTTCTTAAATTTCTATTAGATAGCGGCTATTCATTATCTTTTGCCAAGTTGGTACATACAAATATACCCCATTGAAGACTCGCACCATAAGTGCTCACATATACTTTCTGATGCCGTTTTATTTTGTCGATAAACAACTGTTTTTTGTCTATCGGGTTATCTGTGTAGAGATATCGATCGTACAAATGATGTGTTGTAGTTCCTCTGAAGATATATGCACATTGACCAACTTTGCTTTCAGCAATGTACAGCAATGTACAAGGGTCCATGTAATATATTAGTCTGAAATAGTTATAGCGGGTCCTACATTGAACGCACTAACCGCAGAATGCATATTATTCACATTAAGAAACATGTCCATACATATACATCAGTTAAGCGTCACCTTGTATAATAACGCCCAATATTCTATGGTTAAACTGAAAACATTTGAAAGAAATATCGGTAATTTTCGGATTAATAAGTCTTTTCTCGGTCATAAACTGAATTCATATGCAAATTATTTTGGCTATAACAATACCCGTCAGTGCATGTCGCAGCCTTCTCCTACATACCAACAAGTTACAAATTTGTGTGCCTGCTTTGAGAAGGGGCTTTTAAAGCTGAAAATCAAAATTTTATGGAAAGAGCAAACTTTGTTTAGTCTTTCTTACGTCTGAATTTATTCCTCTGCTTACAATTAGCACGGTACCAGCTTTTACAAATGTTTTAACAACTCTATTATAAATTGATTCCCTACCAATATTTATATGTGTGTGAGTGTGAGTATGTGTGTGTATGTATAGGCTTGTAGGCTACTTGGGAGGGCGTTGGAGTCACGATCATAAGGTCATCTGTTCTATTACTAGATTGGGCAACGTCTTATGAACTTGAACAAGGCATTTATTACATGATACTTCAGTCTACTCAACTGTAATGAGTATTAACCGAGTGTCGGTGCAATCATCACTCCTTTCAGTTTTCTTGTCCTTAATATTTAGCTGAATCAAGAGTGGGGGAGGGTTCCATACACACAGTATATATTTGATCGTTCGAAACTCTTTAAGTACTTAAAATAATTATCAAAGACATGATACATTCTCATATGTCAAACTCATTTGCGAATCTGGCTATTGTTATATAAATGTTTGTGCTTGTGTGTGTGTGTGTATGTGTTTATGCGTGTGTATGTGTGTGTCGCGCCGGAAACTCCAATACGAACATTTCAGAGTGTTTGGGTTCAATCTGAGTACAGGGCAGAGGATTTGGAAAGAGTTGGATGTGTCTAATAATGATTATGAAGGTATGCCAGCTCGAAGAACTCACTCTGATCGTTCTGCTAAGAAACGAACTTCTGAATTTGTTGGTGATATCTAGGCCATAATTGACAACGATCCCTCCAAGTCAATCAGGTCCATCGCCAGGGACATGAGAGTGTCTGAGATTCTTATCAGGAAGATAGAGCATGATGACATTCGGTATTCCTCATACAAGATCAGAAAGGACCAATTTTTATCCCAAGCCATCAAGGACAAGGGGAAAGACCGTACTACAAAGCTCTTCAACAAACTCAAGCATCTTCTCCAAATAATCATGCTTTGTCTACAGTGCTGCTGCTACTGCTTTCAGCGGCGTGTTATTACGACCCTTCAGTTTCGAAAATTATTGGTGCTTATACAGATATATTCACACATACTCCAAAAGGATGAAAGACAAAGTCGATATCAGCAGAATTTGA
>NC_043007.1:57485761-57495761 GCF_006345805.1 Octopus sinensis | reverse complement strand
TGCGTTAGAGAACATTAGTATAACAATAATAAAACGTTTTGTCTCTGCTTTTCTTTGAAACATTCAACTTCGGAGAGAATTTTTTGATGAAATGTAGTTCCATTGCTTTTCGGTGTTGCGGATCGTCCTGTGTACATTTGTAAAAAGAAAAAATTTTGAATTTTCTCTCGCCGCATATTTCCAGATGCTTACTTAATAGAATCTTGCGTAATTCTTCTTGTCAGATATCTTGCCTGTTGGCAGAGGAAATTATTTGTTTTGCCAATGTAATGTTCTTCGCATTTTGGGTAGTAATACAGTATATTTAGTTTTGCGTTTTGCAGTTCATATCAGCATTTATTATCAAAAGGGATCCGCTCTTCAATTTTATGTGGGAACCACTTTCCAAGTATTTGAAGTTGTTGATATTGTTGCATGTTCCATATCTCCTATCTTCACATTCTTTTACTAAGAAGTCTCATTCATTCTCTAACTTGAATTCTGCCCTTGTGAGGTGTTTTTAAGATTTTTTGGATGGCGTTTGCTATTCTATAACATTTTTTTCTCAATCAGAGTTTTCATTTTGGGGCTTTGTAGGAGTATAGGTAAGTTCGATTTTATGGCGTGAAAGATGTTGGTTATTCAAGGACTGTGTATGTTAATGAACGGAATCGTCAGTCTTGAAGCATTAATTTATCCGTTCTCTATGTTTCTCTACCCAGTGTTTTTATTGCTTCTAGGCCTAAAGTGTGAGGTACATTATTGATGGCATAAAAACTTGTAAGTATAGTAAGTATAGAATAAAAGAATAAAGAATATGTATGTATGTGTGCATATATATATATTCGTTTTATTTTATTTACTGATTGATTTTTCAAATTGTTAATTTGCAAATATTATACTAATGTATTTTCATGCAGAACTACACTTTATCAAAAAGTTCCCTCCAAAAATGAATGTTTGGAAGGGGTATATTCTAAATATAACTCAAAGAGGAGAAAAAGAAAGGAGGAAAAAGGAAGGAAAAAGAAAAGAACAAAAAAGAAAAAAGAGATAGAAAGAAAGCAAAAACGCTTTCAGTGATGACCAAACCACACCTGTTTCTTTTTCTTTCTTTTTTAAGTGGTCACCATCCTTAAACTCATTCCAATACAATGGTAAAGGAAAATAATTAAATAAATGAATGAATGATGAATAAGAATGTAGATACTCCTTCTCTCTCTCCTTTTGCATCTACCATCTCTCTATCTGTCTATCTATCTATCTATCTATCTATTTATCTATCTATCTATCTATCTATCTATCTATCTATCTATTTATCTATCTATCTATCTATCTATCTATCTATCTATCTATCTATCATCTATCTATCTATCTCTCTATCTCTCTCTCTCTCTCTCTCCTTTTGCCTCTACCATCTCTCTATCTATCAATCTATCATCTATCTATCTATCTATCTATCTATCTATCTATCTATCTATCTATCTACCTATCCATCATCTATCTATCTATCTATCTATCAGCCTATCTACCTATATTTCTATCTATCCAATTCCATTGTCTTGGAACATCACCCCCCCCCCTAAAAATAATCTTCTTTTCTAAACAATATCCCCAAAAAACATGTTTCATATAAATGAACAAACTGTTTGTACGTTCACAAAATTTTATTTGACAAGTTCTAGAGAGAAACGAAAGCGCTAATTATAATGAAGAAATAAAAGGATATTTTTCAAAATTCTAACGACGTTTTTTTCAATATTCAATTCTGTACACCACACCTTACACTCTATACATACACACATACACACACACGCACACGCATATATATAATATATAGATATATATATCTCTTATTATAAAAGGCAGATTTTATCTGCCTCGCTTTGGGAGTTATACAAATCTACAATATAGGATTTCTTCAATTACAATTTACCTACCATTTTTAAGAGTACAATGCATCGCGTCATGCCAGGTCCAGTTTTTAAAATTTAAACTCCAATTAAGCAAAATTTACAGAAAACTCACATTCTGGTGTGTGTGTAAAATGCTTTTCTTAGTCTGGTTTACACCACACGCAAACGCACACACACACAGTGTGCGACGAATAAAATGAAAGTAAATAGCGACAGAGTGAATTGAGGAAGACTAAAGTGAAAGTATTTAAACCACTACTCAAAAAATAAAAAAACACAGCAAACAGAAACAAATAAATACACAATTTCTTCAATTAGAGTTTACCTAAGATTTTTCAGAGTACTTCAGTGGGTGATGCCATAAAAAATTTCTTTCAATTTTACCACCAATTAAGACAAAATTCGAGAAAACTCAATATTTTAACATATCACTCCGAAAGCATTGATGTACATGTGTGCGTGCGTGAGTGTGTGTGTGTGATTCCTCACACACACGCATACACATACATATACAACTACATACAACTACATACAAACACGTGTGTGTTTGTTATTAGTAAAAAAGGCGCCAAATCACAACTCACTTATCATTCCAACACATTTGCAAAGACACACGGACGGACAGAAAAGGTAAATTGGTTTTTATTTTACTCATTTCCTATTGTGTTTTCAAAATTTGTAATTCTGACAAAAAATGGATACGAATTTCATTATATCAAGCAGCGATCAGAATTCGAAGGATTTTCTACTGAAGACCTTCATAAATCTAACTCTATGACTGAAAAAAAAGCATCTTTATATAAGAGTGAAGTTGTGTGTCTGTCTCCTACGATTTAGATTCCTAACTACTCCCACATTTTGCGGTGCAGTTTAACCAAAAGCGGGTATCTTATAGTCGTGATTCATATCGAGCCCTTCTGGGTATTACCGTGCGTCTACGATGAGTCTACGATTTAAAAAAAATTTACCATCATATTTTTCCATTTTAATGCATTTTTTTCGATTTTATATAAGGGAAGTAACTCTCTAAAAATATCTACGATGTGTCAACGATTTAAAAAAAATTTACCTTAATTTTTTTTCAATTTTTAATGCATTTTTTGGCTATTTTTTGGCTATAACTCTCTAAAAATGCTTATATAGTTATTTCCCTTACAACCCGAGCAACGCCGGGCGATAATGCTAGTATATATATAATTAGAAACAAAAACACCTTTCATCAATTCAAAATGAACAATTAAATTACACCAACTAGAAAATTACATATAATAGAAATATTAAAATTAAAATAACAATAAAATGTCAATGATTAAGTAAATTGCAAAAAAATAATAAAAACGTATATAATTGGTAGAATAACGACACGTGTTTCGTGGCTATATTTAAGAAATGATAATAGTAGTAGTGAAATCACTTCGATATAAATATAGTCACTCATCAGGTTAAAAATAAACTAGAATAATAAAATAATTAATTAATAAATATACTTTAATATATATATACATATATATATGAAAATACTAAATATATATAAGTTACGATAGATATTAATTCTTATATCTCTTTATTTATTTATTTCTTTTCTTTTTTTAAATATATATATATATAATATATATATATATATATATATATATATAAAGTGATCTAACGTATTACATTTAATTTAATTAAGAATTAATTTCGTCAGACAATATATTATTTAATTATTAGGTGGTTAATTTATTTGTAATATTAAATTTTAAGTTAATTAGGTATTATATTATTTGGTATTTAGTAAAACTTTGATATATTAAATCTATAGATACTATACATGTATATTTATTATATAGTTAGCTTATTTAAGGAGTTTTTCTATATTTGAACCATTTCTTATTTTGATTACAATTTAATGACTTATACTAGCTTTGTATATTTTAATTAATTTCAAAGTATTTAATAATTTAAGTATTGTTTTAGTTTTCACTTATGTATATTCAGTATTTTCATATATATATATATATATGTGTGTGTGTGTGTGTGTGTGTGTGTGTGTGTGTGTGTATTAAAGTATATTTATTAATTAATTATTTTATTATTCGAGTTTATTTTTAACCTGATGAGTGACTATATTTATATCGAAGTGATTTCACTACTACTATTATCATTTCTTAAATATAGCCACGAAACACGTGTCGTTATTCCACCAATTATATACGTTTTTATTATTTTTTTGAAATTTACTTAATCATTGACATTTTATTGTTATTTTAATTTTAACATTTCTATTATATGTAATTTTCTAGAGGGTATAATTTAATTGTTCATTTTGAATTGATAAAAGGTGTTTTCTTTTCCTAATTTTTTATATATATATTATATTGTGTGAAATTTGATTTAGTATTTCTAAATTGAATTTTTCTGCCTGTAAGTTTGGATTTTATTCCCTCAAATAACAATTATATATATATATATATATATATATATATATTATATATATATAATATATATATATATACACACACTTCTAATATAGAATAAAATGTTTTCAAAAAATTCATCAAGTGGTCAGCATATTAAAATACCTTTTAATGTGAAAATTATGAACAATTATAAATAAGGGCAAAAGAAAAATTTTCTATGCCAATACGCTGAGAAATAGACTTTAAATCGTCAATCACCACATTGCAATACACATCATTATGAATACACATCGTGCTGACACGAGGAAAGCAAGCTAACAGAATTTTTTTTTTTAATTCATTATCGCTGTATCGAACTATTTCGGGATTAATCCAACGGATTTTTAACGCATCAGCAGAGAATAAGATAATAAATAAATGAAATACTTACAAGCACCCATGGAAAAAAGCAGAAGCAAAAAAAGTCATGTGTACACATAAGTACATATGTACTTATATACATAAGTACATATATATACTATTAAAAAGGATGAAGCTTTTTTCTCTGCAGAAAAAAATTCCATCAGGAAGTGTGGCAGTATATTAAAGAACCTTTACGATTAAAAATTATAAATATCTTATAAGCAAGGGCTAAAGAAGATTATTCTAAAGCCAATATACCGATATTCCACATTTAATCCGCTTGCTACATAAAATTGAACTGAAAATCGGGCAACTAACCGTTGGAACGTTTAAGTTTCGTTATCTCAATATTGAATCAAATTACAGAAAAAAAATTTCAGTTCAATTTTATGTAGCAAGCGGATTAAATGTGGAATATCGGTATATTCGCTTTAGAATAATCTTCTTTAGCCCTAGCTTATAAGATATATATATATATATATATATATATATATATATATATATATATATATATATATATATATATATATATATATATAAAAGGAAATGAAGAAAATGCTGACAAAATAATTTAAGTAATTTAAGTAATTTAATTAGGTGAAAGTTCTTTTTACCGGTTGCGCATTTGTTATGCTTATCAAAATATATTTTTAAAAGAGAGATTAGAGTTCCTTTTCTGATAGATTTTTTCTCTTATCTTATATATATATACATATATATATATATATATTATATTATATATATATATATATATATATATATATATATTATATATATATCTGCGACGATACTTCCGTCGTAACTGCTATCCTGTCTTTTCCCGCCCGCCTTCTAAGGCTACTGGTCGACATTTTTTCTCTCTCGTCGTCCACTTTAATCCAGCGTTTGCAATACTTTTTTCGTCTGGCGTTAACAGCCCTTCTTATCTTGTTCTCCTTGTCCTGTCTCTCACTGTTATATATTTATTTTTCCACTGTTTATATATATATTTTTTACTGTTTATATGTTTGTACTGTCGTTACCGTCTTGCTTTTTTTACCCCTCTGCGAAAAGATCTCAGAATTTTAATTGATTTGCTTTTCACAGGAAGGAAGTTTTCTTCGAAGTATACGTCTCGCTTTTATCCTTCGAAACGTTTAGTAGATGAAACCTTAGCGACTGAAGAAGGGGATTTTTCTTTGTGCTTATTGTCCTGTATCTCTTTTTTTGCTTGTCTTGTTCCTTGGTTTGTGTCTATGTTTTTCGTCTCTCTATGTGTTCGACGTCTTTTTGGTGTCCTGTACACATATATGCGTGTATATGTACATGTAGAGGTAGGTACGTACATATATGTTTATATATATGCATATGTTCTATTTTATTAACATATATATATATATATATATATATTATATATATATATATATATATATATATATATATATATCTATATATATATATATATATATCAGGTGCAGTGAATAAACTGTCGTGTAAATTACGCAAAAATGAAAATAACAATGACATCTCATTTTAACAGATATATTTATGAAAAGTATATTAAAATATCTTGAAATACTAAAGAGTGAATTTTTTCAATAAAATCGCCATTGGCTTCAACAACAGCCTCCAGACGACTTCAGAATTTCCTGCAATTCTTCTGGACGTTCTCCTTGTTTATGTTGGAGAATGCTGCCATAATCCTTTCCTTCAGTTCGTCAAGAAGTTCTGTCGGTCTCTCGCTCAACTGCCCCCACACCTAATAATCAAAAGGGCTGCAGTGTGGGGAGTTAGGTGGCCAGATGTTGGGCGTGATGTGGTCGCAGAACTTGTCTGACAGCCGTGACTGGGTTCTCCTGCTTATGTGGAATGGTACAGTGTGCTGTTGCCAGACATAGAGTCTTCCAGCAATCACCTTCTTGATGCAGTGCAGTACTACCTCCTCAAGGCACTTGATGTAGGCCTCTGCGTTGACTCTGAAGCCGAATGGGAAGATGAATGGAGGCTAAACGTCGCCATCACTAGTCACCACTCCAAACACCATGATGGTGACTGAATATTTAGTTTTTTATCACACGCGGTATCTGTTATGGGGAGTCGGCAAGCCAACAGTTGTTCTGTGCTTTAGTCTACGCCCGATTACAACAACATGAAAACGATTGCATAGACTAATGACTAAACGTACTCTAATGCACATAAAACCAGCTCGGACACAAACGGAAAAGCTTTCACATGATCACAGAGGCGTGAAATGGAAATTCAAATCACGAAAGAATGCATTCGGTTTCAATAAGCAATATACTCTATAACATGTATTGATTACACTCTTGCCTTTTCATTGATAAAGAGATCCTGCCAGAAATTGTCCTCCTCTGAGAAAAACAAAAGCATGTTCGGTTGTAGGGGATGCTTGAGTTTGTTCAAAAGCTTCGCAGCGCAGTACAGCATGTCACTTCCAAATTTCTGGCAGAGCGTCATAGTGCCATTTTTCTCAAAGACGGTGTATAACTGACCCTGCAAAACAGTGTATTCGACAAAATCTCCAACAGGACAATAGGCATGCGTGAAATTCAAAATATAAAATAGCAACAATTGCACCCTGTGTGTGTGTATGGAGAGAGAGAGGGAGAGAGAGAGAGAGAGAGAGAGAGAGAGACTCACACACACACACTCACACACACATATACATATAAATACATATGTATACAGTAATCCCTCACCATATCGTGGTCCACCTACCGCGGTTTATCATTTAAGCTTACGTCGATTCCTCCCTAGTGTTGTTTTGCATTTATAATAAAATAAATATATACAAATTATAAAGACAATACAAAAAATATACAGTACAATACTGTTTCTACTTCACGGATTTTCACATATTACGGGGGCTTTTGGAACGTAACAACCGTGATAATCGAGGGATTGCTGTATACATATGTGTGTGTGTGTGTGTGTGTGTGTATGCGTGCGTGCGTGACTCCGTGTGTGTGTGAGAGATAGAGATAGAGTGAGGGAGTGTGTGTGTGTGTGTGTGTGTGTGTTTATAGTGAGAGAAAGTATGGATAGAAGAAATCTGCCGCACGCATTCAAATATGACTGTATTGCTTTTTATCAATAAAAGGGCAAGTGTGTACTCAATACATGCCATAGAGTATATTGTTTATTGAAACCGAATGCATTCTTTCGTGATTCGAATTTTACGCCTCTGTGATCATGTGAAAACTTTTCCGTTTGTGTCCGAGCTGGTTTTATGTGCATTAGCGTACGTTTAGTCATTAGTCTATGTTGTTGTAATCGGGCGTTGACTAAAGCATTTCATGTTTCAGTTTCCATATAGTTGTTTGTTCTGTATTATCAATAGTTCGCTTTTCTGTTGTCTACCTGTACAACATTTTTTTATATCCGGTTTCTCTGAAATTGTTTGTCAGTATATCGTTTTCCATTGGCTAACATAGTTGTTGTGTCTCAGCTTATTGACTGCGAAATCGTCTCCTGTTTTGTTAGACAGTCTTCTGTTTTGCTACGATTGTTTATTGCACATTCATTTGTCAGTTCAGTAGTCATTCTGTATTCACCTATCGTTTATGCTATATCTATTTTGTTTTGCTAATTTTGTGATTCTGTCTACTTCAAAACTGCCTATTTGATATCTGCAACTGCTACAGAAAATTTTAATCCAAATATTCTGGGGAGTGTTTGTAGTTATATTTATCTAATCTGTCATTATTTTCATATCGTAACCTGCTATGCTGTTCTGTTGGTGCTTTGGTGTTGTTGGGCATGTATTGCTATTTCCTCCGGTGTTGCCTCATCGGATGTTTATTCTGTGTGTAGTTCGGCACCCTTTTCAGAAGTGAACTTATGATGTTGTTTATAACAGGAAAAATGTCCAGAAACGGAGGTTGAACTGCTAGATCACGTGATTTGTGCGTATTTACGCATCATTGTCAGCAGATATCGATTATCCCCGCATGCTTAGACAAATTTCCTCTCTACTGATTTATAGAATAACGGAGACTAATCAGTCACTGGTTTCGCAAATAACTGTCGGGTTGGGTAAAAATCCATTACATTCGACAGATGCAGTATCGAAAAGCAATCTGTATATTTTATTTAACGTGGTTATAATTTTAAAAAAGCCTCAATACAGCGGCACTTGACTTGAAAATATTTCTCCTATAGTCGCATTGTTTTAGTATTTTCAATGCATTTAGAGAAGGTCATTTGCTCAGCTGATATAGATTTTGTAAGGGAGGGAACATTTGACAAAATACGTTTTTTTCTCAAAGTAAAAAATGCATTAAACATTACTCATTTTGCTCTATCCGCCTCTACATGTGAAAAGCTTTCTCCTACTCTTTTGCATAGCAAAAGTTTTGTTCAGGTCCTGAAAATTAATCTTATGTAACATCTATTTCTATACTTAATAAAAAAAATAAGGCATCCTGAGTATTATTTTAGCACAGTGGTTCTCAATTGGAGTCCATATGGTCTCTGAGGGTGCATATAAGATTTTTAGAGGATCCACTCAAGCAAAATAGTAAAGTGGGGATCTACAATAGTCTTTTAAGGGCTCCTGAAAAAATTCTGCCATCGATATATGTATTGTTATGTCTTGCAAGAAGCAGTTAGGTTTCTTTCTCTAACACTTTACATACTTCAACCTACACAAGTTAATGTGTGAAACACAAAAGAGGAATTTTGAAAGAAATTTCTATAAAACTAGTTTTTCAACATCAGATGGCTGTGGGGGTCCACCCAAATGAAATATTAATCAAAGGGGCCCATAGATAAAACATGGTTGAGGACCTCTGTTTTAGCAAGTTTAAAGTGATTTCTTTTCTGCCATGAACCATTCACCATTCCTTTGGTGCCCTAAATACGTATTTATTTTGCTTACAGGTTAATCCAGCTTGGATCTAGGTATTTGTTTCAAGTTATAGATTATATGCAATAATTTGATTGAATAATACCCATTTTAGTGAACATCGGGAACAGGACAGAATAAGTCACTTGATTCTCTTTACAAGCGTATCTGTCGCATATGTCAATGTTAATTATGAATTAACTATAATCCATACACATACACATACACGCGCTTGTGCACACACGCACCATGCACACACACACATACACAATCACACAAACACATACATTCACAAACACGCGCGTACACACATATATAATTTATACTTATATACAAATATCTATCTATTTCTCTCTCTCTCTCTCTCTCTCTCTCTATATATATATATATATATAATATATATATATATATATATATATATATAACTATCGTCAATATGAATTTAATAAAATAATTCA
>NC_043007.1:57468261-57480761 GCF_006345805.1 Octopus sinensis | reverse complement strand
AACGTAGTAAAACATTTTTCGGGAGAATATGGAGCGGTTCCAAGTCAACCATGACTAATGGAATTTGAAAATGGATATCTATAATGGGTACAATATGTTTACTGCAGTTTTACATGAATATAAATGCCCAATTCAGTCCCTAACCTACAGAGAATGTAAGCTTAATGTGACTGATTGTATTCTAGATACGGTATGGATAGTTTTATTTGGGTACTGATTCGACAATAATCTAAAGGATAACGAAACATCCAGTTATACTTACTAGGAGATCCAGGGTAACTGCTGAACGATATTTAACACACATTTAGCTCACCAAGGAGAAAAGGGCACCACAAATTTTTCCAGTGCCTGATATGCCATAGTACAAACAGCAATTTATAACAGATTTTGTTTTAATAAATATTTAGATGTTGAAAAATTGCACTATCTTATGTTGCTCTAATTATAAGTAAATAATATCAATGTATTGATTTCTGCTGGTTAATGTAAAAATGATGACTAACAGATTATATCTAATATCGCTGTGTGGTCTGTTCTGGAAGGAAAATGAATTTTATGATGATTTTTAAAAGATTTTTTAATTCCGACACGGTGTATCGAAAGCTACGTTTTCTAGTCAGTTACTCTATTTTTAAGCCGGTAAAGTGGAGACTGAAATTAATGTACTACTGGTGACTATTTTATCGGTATACGCTTCGATAAAGCTATAGTGAGTCATAAAATCCTGGACACTGTAAAGTGTCGAGTGTGAAACAGTGTCGCGTCTGCTTTCTAACTACCATCCTGCAAAATTAAGCAAGAATTCCTTAGGCATGCAGTTTGAGAAACTGGAGAAAGAGGCAAAATTAACTGTCAGGAGTTTAATTCAATGTAGGCACAATTTATTGTTATTCGTTCCCGCTGTCTTTCGCTCCCTGAAACTAAAGGAATGCAAAAAACAATAAGAGAACCTATACATGTTATTTGAATCTGTTAAAAATGACAGACAAATATATCTCAAATGACATCATACTACCTTCAAAACTGTAGGAGATATTCTGGATTTCTGTTTTTAAAATCTACATAGTTAGGTCTTGGTTACCTTTGAGCGTAGAGCTGAGATCAAATGGTTAAGAAAAAGCAGCACACCGAATTAGTGAAACAAGTGAAGAGAGAAAAGATAAAAGAAGTAAAGAGATAAGAAACAAGGATGAAGGAATAGTATTTAACACCACCTAAACATCGCCATTCCCTAGGAATCGATGATACTACCATTTTAACCCCGGGATTATACCTCCTTCAGCTGGTTATGTAGAGCATTCTGCACACGATACATATTGTAAGAGGGGAGAGAACTCCCTACTATTTTAGCCCAGAGGCCATCAGACCGTGCGGATTCGACCTTCCTATGGTCATCCTCAGTGAGGAAGACTCTCCTCACTTGCAATATATATCGAGTGCAGAGTGCACTGTATAACCCTCCGGAGGAGGTGTCCTCCTGAAGTTAAAATGGTAGTATCGTCGGTTCTTAATGAACAGCTGTGTTTAAGTGGCGTTAAACATTACTTGTCAGTATGAATACTGCTTTCATCTCGTATAGAGATTTTCTTGACTAGCTAGTTTGCTTGGTGGATGAATATAGAAATGTAGAAATATAGAGATGTTGAGAGATGTTCAAACACAACTGTGATATGAGAAGCAGAGAAAAACGGAGAACCAAAAGAAATATGAAATCAGAAACCAACAATAAAATTTTAAGTAATATATAAGACAAATAAAAAACCTCAGATAATAACACAGGGTCGACATTCTAGGAAGATAAGAATATGAAAATAGTCCATTGAATAAACATCATTACCTTACAGGAAGTTTTTCTATCAATTCCTAAACAGTTGAAAGGTAAAAGTGACTCCAGTTGGATTTCTAATCAAGAACGATAGAAAGGTGAGAACTATTGTAAAACATTTTAACAACTATGCCATCCAATGTTCTTCCACATACAAAATAACAACACCAGCTCATGTGTATTAAGACAAAATAAACGCATCAATGCCTTCTATTTTGGGTAAACAGCTTTAAAAAGATGCTCACAATATCTAGATAATCAGAGAAAGACGAAAAACTCTAGAATATTGCATTCAAGGAATTTCTCCCTATTCTTCCATTTCCTTTTTTTATTGTTTATTATTTGCAAATGTATTTATTTATATTTTGTAAAGTATCAGAAAATTAAGATAACTTATGACCATCGCCCTGAAATGATTGTCCTTATCAAATATTTCAGCTACAAAGTGCACATGTGTGTAGCCTACAATTTTGAAGATATATATCGTCATATATTTCTATGTATTAAAATGATTTGTGTATGTAATATTTATAAATGCATTTCGGCCGTCTTTATGCTCTGACTTCAAATTCTGCGCACGTCGACTATACCAATAGGTCGATAAAAAAAAGTACCCCTGGGATCGATGTAATCGACTCGCCCGAAATTACTAGCCTTATATTTATAAATGCATACGTATGTGCGTATGTCTATATATAAGCACATATATTCATATATATATATATATATAATTTTAATCCAAACGGGAAAACAGAAAAAACAACAACACGTGGAACAATTACAGTATTATTATTAATAGGCGCTCAGGAAAGATGGAAGCAGGAAGGTATATATATATATATATATATATATATATATATATATATATACACTGTGAGAGAGAGAGAGAGAGAGAGAGAGAGAGAGATAGTGTATGTAAAATATCACTGTAATGTCATAATCTTTAATGAGGAATAAATAAAAATTTTAAGAACTAGTATAAAACATAAAGACAGCCTAAGACAAAAGAGAACAGAAAATTGGAGGCAAGTTCATTAATATTGAAATACATGCATGCATACACAGAAATATATTCAAATATATATTTACATATTGTTATGTATGCCTGTATATATTTGTACATAAGGCGGAAGGGTTGTTAGAGCGTCCGATACATTGGTTTCCTGTAATTCTTTCGGTGTGCTTCCTGTCGTAATCTTTACCTTAACACCATATTAATAACATGATACAATAATAGTTCTTTATATAATTTACAATGCGCAGCGTTGTTCTTATTTCTCCTGTTTGGATTAGTCATATGAGTTTTGTTGCTTCTTTTTTATATAGTTAACATTACTCAAGTGTTGAATATTTTTTTCGTTTCATCACTTAAACTTCTTTTCTATGGCCTTTACATGGCAAAAATGTTACCGGTCATCCAAAGAGATTTTATGACAATACCAACGTTTATGTGTGTGTCCGTGTGAGTGTGTATGTGTGCATGTGTTCGTATGTGTTCGTATGTGTGTGTATTTGCATATGAATATATATACGTACATACGCACACACGCGTGCACACGCACACAAACACACATACACACTCATATATATAGATGATTATGGATATATATATATATATATATATATATATATATATGTAGAAAGTGAGATCGGGTGAGAGAGGTGAGAAAGAAAGAGAGACAGAGATAGAGAGGGAAAGACAGAGAGAAGGAGAGAGAGAGAGAGATTAAAGAATCCGTTGTTTTACCTTTGTCTTTTTGCTTTTGATATCTTGGGGTGTTTTTTTCGGTATGCTATCGATTTGTGACACTTTTATTAAAATTTTCCTTTTATACTATTTTTACTTTTTGTCATTATTATTATTATTATTATTATTGTTATTATTATTATTATTATTATTATTATTATTATTATTATTAGTAGTAGTAGTAGTAGTAGTAGTAGTAGTAGTAGTAGTAGTAGTAGTAGTAGTAGTACTGTTGTTGTTGTTATTATTATTATTATTATTATTATTGTAGTTGTTGTTATTATTACTTTGTTGTTTTTGTTCCTATTTCAATGTTATTAAAATGTCAATTTTAGTTTTTTGTTATGTTTTTTATTATATATATTTTTACAGTTATGATTCAATTCATTTGGTTGAATTCGCACTCATTCTAGCGTAGTTCATTTCTAGTATAATTGGAAACTTAAAGGAAACGTGTTGAAGCGTTAAACATCAGAGTTTGGCAAAGAAAGTATTAAGTATTTTACTGCAAGGTATATATCTGCTTAGATATGCTTGTATGGTAGTCGATATGTTGGACTCTAGCGGTTATCTCAAACATGATTTCGTCAACATGGCACGTAGAAAAATCATATTTTGCATTTCTGATGTTATGACATGTGGAATATCAAATATTATACATATGTATCAGTAAATCAGTCATGATCCAAGCGTGTGTGTGTATGTGCGTGTGTGTGTGATGTGTGTGTATGTGTGTGTATGTGTGCGTGTGTGTGCGTGTGTGTGCGTGTGTGTGCGTGTGTGTGTGCGCGTGTGTGCTGTATAAAGGAAGACAGGGAGAGAGAGAGAGAGAGAAAGAAAGAGGTAGAGATAGAGAATGGGACAAGATGAAACATACTTACATACACCCATACAGACATTTGTATATATATATATGTAATATATATATATAATATATATATATATACATACATATATGTATACATACATACATATATACTCTACATATATATATATATTATATATATATATATATATAAATATATATATATATATATACAGGGTGCGGTGAATAAACTATCGTCTAAATTACGCAAAAATGAAAATAACGCTGGCATCTCATTTTTACACATATATTTATCAAAATTACATAAAAATATCTTGAAATACCAAAGGGTGAATTTATTTGATAAAATCGTCATTGGTTTCAACCATTGCCTTCAGACGGCTTCAGAATCTCTTACAACTGTTCAAGACGGTCCCCTTGTTTAAGATGGCGAATGCTATCATAAGCCTTGCCTTCAGTTCATCATTGCTGTTACAACGAGTGTTGCTGGTCTCTCGCTCAACTGCGTTCCACACCTAATAATCAAGGGGGCTGCAGTGTAGGGAGTTAGGTGGCCAGGTGTTAGGGGTGGTGTGGTCGCAGAAATTGTCTGACGGCCATGACTGGGTTCTTCTGCTTGTGTGGCATGGTGCAGAGTCCCGTTGCGAGAGAGAGAGAGTCTTCCAGCAGCCACCCTCTTTACCCAGGGCAGTACTACCTCTCCAGGAACTTGATGTAGGCCTCCGTGTTGAGTCTGTGACCGTATGAGAAGATGAATGGATGCATAACGTCGCCGTCACTAGTGATCACTCCAAACACAATGATGTTGACTGGATTTTTGATTTTTATCTTTCTCAGTACATGTCCTCAGATTGCACTGCTCTTTGAAATGTTTGTATTGGAACTTCCGGTGCGAATGCCAAGCAGCACAGCATATCTTTTCCAAATTTCTGGTAGAGTGAATTGCGTCACGGTGCTGTTTTTCTCACAAACGGTGCCCAACTGACTCTATAATACTGTGTAGTCGACAAAATCAAATAGAAACAATGTGCACGCGTGAAATGATAAATATAAAACGTCGACAATACACCTATCGCTTGCTGTATACATATATATATACATTTATATATATATATATATATATTATATATATATATATTATATATATATATATATACATTTATATATATATATATATATATATATATATATATATATATATATATTATATATATATATATATTATATATATATATATATATATATATATATATATATATATATATATATAATTGTCATCGACATATTAATATGGCAGTCTTATAGATATAAGACTAAAAGCTGTCGCTGATTAGCTCCATGAGGCCATCGCCTTAAGATAGCTATTTGATACACAAACTGTATCCATTATAACCTTCGAACAAGGGAGGTCAACCGCTTTACACTGCTAGTCAGACAGCTACAGACGCGTTTCAGGGTATTTGCCCTTTGTCAATGTAGCGTAGTCGACCCAGCAGGTATCGCCACTGAAATCTTTATTATAGGCACTAAGGCCCGAATTAAGAGGGGACAGTACAAGACATGACGTGGGGTACATAAAGTAAAAAAATCGAAAATTATGAATTGAAATGGATATTTATAATGGATTAGATGGAACGGCTTACGAGCCCCCCAAAGCTCGCAATTTCATTTAAAATACAATTTTACAATTTACAATTTTACAATTACATATATTACTCTGCTACGTCGGGCACTCGTCTGTATAGTCTGGTCTTTCATCTGTTATATACTCTATTAAGCTATCCTGATCCACAATAGCTGGTAAGGTGTCATAACGTACATATAACCATTCAAATATACTATAATCATATACCATTTTCTTCACTGTCTCTTTCTCCACGATTACCGCCTTCCACAGGTCACTATATATTCCTGGGTTCAACTTTACTCTAATTACGCCTTTCCTACCTGCCAACATCTTTTCCGTATTTTTGTCCTTTTCGTATAACATTACCACTCTATGTTTCTTTCCCTTGGGTCTTCCTCCTCTCTTACAAGCTTTCAACTGCTCTTTCATTCTTCTGTCCCATTCTTCCTCTGCTGTTAGTTTTACCGGTTCACTCACTTCTGCTTTTGTATCCTCTTCTCCCATTCGGTTTTCCTTCTCGTCAGTAATCTTGTTTTTCGCTTTTTTCTTCTTTTTTTTTTTGTTCTTTAGGTGGTGATTCCACCCGCGTTCTTTTTCTATTTTCTTTCTCCAACTCTTCACCACTTTCCGCATTATCTGTAGTAACGATTTCCTCCTCCACACACGCATCTTGCAACTCATTCGTTAAAGTCTCCAGTGCTATGGTTTTCTCCTGCACTTCTCCCAGCGGACACACATCCTTCATGTGGCCTCTTATTTTGCATTTGTAACACACTGGGGGTCTCCCCTCCACCACGACTCTGAGACGTGTCTCGTCGGGGAACACCAACTCCTCCGGGATGTTATACAGGTCAGGCATTGTAATGTGGACTAACGCCTGCACTGCATAACCCCACCACTTTACATCTTTTGATTTTTCGACTTTCAATATTTCCACGTTTTCCTTGCAATTAAACACCACTGCTGCTAAAATCCTTTCTATATTTAGTCCCGGCGAGATCTTGCTTATTCTTATTCTGACTGCCCTTTTCCCGCAGTAGCTTGGTAAACACACCCATCTATCAGTTTTTAAAATTTTCGTTGCGTTCTTCTTCGCCTCGTCTTCACTTTTAAAGTGAACGACCACCGTTGCGAACTTTCTACGTCTGTTGCAGTAGGTAGACTCTCCTTCTATTCCTTTAAGACAGCATTCAATTTCCTCTATCGGTGCCACTTCTATTTTCTTCGAAGTCACGCTCCATGTTTTGTACGTTATAATCCGTTTTTCCGCTTCTTCCGCTTCTTCTTCGGGTGGTATGACCTTCACACAGTCACCCTCCCTCTTCAAGCTGTCGAAATACTTGTTCAACGTCTCCCTCTCGACGATGTCTTCTTCTAACTGCAATTCGTTCGCAACCAGGCCCTTGCCTGCTGCACCCGCATACGTCTGGGTTTCCATTTTCGAGAAAAAATCTCAAACACTTCACCACGCCGTAACAACTTCCACCACCGGATTCGATCTCACGAACCGCGACACCACAATAACGTAGTCAAACTTTTTCCGCCGCCAAAAAAATACAGCTACACACCAATAACGCAATCAGAATTCTCCGTCACCAAAAACAAAAACACGCAGGTGTCGCCACTGATCGCCTCTGTTCGAATGTTTTATTTACCTAGTTTCGGTGGAATACATCTACTTCTTTTCAATAATAGAAATATTAAAATTACTAAGTCTCTCTAAAAGAGATTACGACAGCGTTCCTGGAAATTAATTGTTATCGCCATATTAATATGGCAGTCTTATAGATATAAGACTAAAAGCTGTCGCTGATTAGCTCCATGAGGCCATCGCCTTAAGATAGCTATTTGATACACAAACTGTGTCCATTATAACCTTCGAACAAGGGAGGTCAGCCACTTCACACTGCTAGTCAGACAGCTACAGACGCGTTTCAGGGTATTTGCCCTTTGTCAATGTAGCGACAGCTTTTAGTCTTATATCTATAAGACTGCCATATTAATATGGCGATAACAATTAATTTCCAGTAACGCTGTCGTAATCTCTTTTAGAGAGACTTAGTAATTTTAATATTTATATATATATATATATATATATATATGTGTGTGTGTGTGTGTGTGTGTGTGTGTGTTTGTGTGTGTGTGTGTGTGTGTGTGTGTGCGTGTGTGTGTGTGCGTGTTTGTGTGTAGGTATGTATGTATGTAATGTGTCTATATAAGGAGTAAATTTTCAAAAGTGAACATTTATAAAGATATTATTATTGTTATTACATCTGCGGGAAATGTAAATTGACGATAACATGAACAAAATTATAGGTGGATGCATGCGTTAAATAGCTAAATACAGTCAGATAGGTATACAATTAAAATTTATATTTATCATAAGGGCACACAAAGCGCCTAGCTGCTAGAAAGTGTAGTTATAACTGTTCTCGTCTGTTGAAGTTTTCAGTGTCATTGGTGGTTAAGTTGAAGGTTTTAACTCCACTTTCCACCAGGTAGTCGCTTCGTGTGCTCTTATTATATATACACATACATACATACATACATACATACATACATACATACATACATACATACATACATACATACATACATACATACATACATACTTTGAGAAGGAGAACAATTCTACATAAAGAACAAATCCGTTTCTCGAATGCAGGCAATTCCTCTCAGTGAACATATAAAAAGATGTGCAGATAACATCAAACCAAATTTAACAGTCTTCCCCTTCTACCAGTGCAAAGGTACAATCTCCCCACAAGAACGTTTAAATAAAGAAATTTTTTCATTGAAAAATACAGAACACGTCTTAACATGCACGCATAACCAACTTTTATCCTTTTACATATTTCAATTCACGATTACATCACTCTACATAAATCCCCTCACTAAACAACTTTTTCGAAACCTATTTTTTGTGTGTACATATATATTCCCCTCCCGTTACCGAAAGCTGAACAGTTATCTCCCTTGCCCACAGCAACAACAATAACAATAATAACGATAACCAATTACCTCCCCTCATTTTTCTACTTGTGAAGTTATTCACTCGTAAATATCATCACACACAACACGAACGAACATTTCTTCTTAAGAAAATACATATTCAAATAAGTAAACCATAATATCATGAATAGCGAAAGCAAAACCGGTCGATATATTAAAAATTATATTAAAACTATGTAAAGTGTGTGTATTTTCCTTTTTTATTTCTCACACGCACACACACACACATGCACCCCCACACACCCACCCACACACACACACACACACACACCCACACACACACACGCATATATATATATATATATATATATATACTAGCAGTATCACCCGGCGTTGCTCGGGTTTGTAAGGGAAATAAATTTATAAGCATTTTTAGTGAGTTATAGCAAAAAAATAGCAAAAAAATGCATTAAAAATGGAATAAAAAATGATGGTAATTTTTTTTTTAAATCGTTGACTCATCGTAGACATTTTTAGAGAGTTACTTCCCTTATATAATAGCGAAAAAATGCATCAAAATGGAAAAAATGACGGTAATTTTTTTTTTTAATCGTAGGCTCATCGTAGACGCGCGCTAATACCCAGAAGGGCTCGATATGAATCACGACTATAAGATACCCGGTTTTGGTTAAACTGCACCGCAAAATGTGGGAGTAGTTAGGAATCTAAATCGTAGGAGACAGACACACAACTTGTCTTTTATATATAAAGATTTGTGCAACAACTAAAACATTCGGTTGTGCAAATTGTTTGCACAGGAAACCTGCCCTGTGTGGCGGTTTTTGCCGTTTTTGTGGATCTGTTTCAGCTTTTTTAGCGATTTCTGTTTTGGCGACTTCAAGCCATGAAGTCGTTGTTCTAAAAGAACGCTGGTCTCCTTGACAACGCTTTACGACGTTGATTTCCCTACCCTGCCTTCCTCACAGCTTCACGAGGGAGGGAAGAAGGGGAAGAGCTACACAGGTGCAGGTGCGAGCATGAACGTCAACGCCGCCACCGACACACGAAAAAATTGGAAGAACCCAGACGACAGCTTCAGCCACCACCACCACTACGCCCATGACCATCACCACCACCATCACGAAGACCACGACGACGACGGCCACCACCATCATCACCACTACCACCACTACCACCACCACCATCAGCACCACCCCAACCACCACCACCACAAACACGACGAACCACCACCACCACCACAAACACGACGACCACTATCGCCACCACCATCACGAAGACCACCACCACCACCACCACCATCATCACCACCACCACCACCTCCACCATCATCACCACCCCCACCACCACCACCAACAACAACAACACCACCATCACCACCACCACCACAAACACGACGACCACCACGACCACGACCACCATCACCACTACCAGCACCACCGCCACCACCGCTGCCACTACCACCGCCTCCATCACCACCATAATATGCCTCTGCTCTCTCCTTTTGGCTACTAAAGTCGTTGTTCTAAAAGAACGCTGGTCTCTTTGACACGCTTTACGACGTTGATTTCCTTACACTCCCTTCCCCACAGCTTAACGAGGGAGGGAAGAAGGGGGAGAAGCAATTAAAAAAATATGCGTTAAAATGAAAAAAAATGATGTTAAATTATCTTTAAAATCGTAGACTCATCGTAGACGCGCGCTAATACCCAGACGGGCTCGATATGAATCACGACTATAAGATACCCGAATTTGGTTAAACTGCACCGCAAAATGTGGGAGTAGTTAGGAATCTAAATCGTAGGAGACAGACACTCACACAACTTCACTTTTATATATATAGATATATATATATATATATAAATGAAAAATGCGTTAAATAAACAACGATAGCTAAGAGACGTATACGTAGGAGAGCTGTCTAGCTGCTCTAAGATCACAATCTAGAAAAATCAGAGTTGCAGCCAGATAAGTCGGCAATGATAAATAATGCCAGACTTCTTATCCGGGTTTCAAAATCTGGAAATACTGTTGACAGTGCAATACCGTGCAATATACTGTACCCGATATTGATTAAATACATCTTGGTTTTGCAAACGATGGTTTAAAAATAGTTTTGTTATTTACATGTTTTAGTGGATTGATAAAGTTTAAACATATTCTACTTTTAGAAGTGTATTACTTTGTATCTGTATTTGTTAAATGAAATTATGTTCTTTACTTTTCTTCTTTTTTTTTATCCTATAAATATTGCTGGCAGAATCGTTAGCACGCCGGACGGAATGTTTAGCGGCATTTCGCCCGTCGCTACATTCTGCGTTCAAATTCCACCGAAGTCAACTTTACCTTTCATCATTTCAAAGTCGATAAAATAAGTACCCATTGAGCACTTACCCTCTCTTCAGAACTTACTGGCGTTGTGCCACAATTTGAAACCGATATTAGGAATGTTGTTGTTGCTTAGTCCTAATTCTGTTCTGATAAAACAAGTCTGTACCAAAGGTATTCTAGCTTTGACCATCCCATTTTTTTCGGATATAGTCTTTCTTGGACTTTATTAACCAATATTTCCTTTTACTTTTAGGCTGGAGAATGGAAATTGAGGAAAATTTTACTGTTATTTCTTGCTGATAAAAAAACTATGTTTATGCTCCCTCGTTGGGTGTATGCATGTTAACATAAGTGATACTTAACAGTGAATAACTCTGATCCAGTGGACTTCGTGATTATTCCATCTTTTGAGACGTATCCAGGCTTACACTAGCCAATATCCATCTCTTGTTCCAGATGTTAGGATTGGATTTGAGGAAGATTTTAACAGTCATTTCTAGCAAAAGTAGCTATTTCTAGCAAGAGCAACTATTTCTAGCAAGGGCAGTGACTACATAAGGCCCCAACATTGATGTCCAATACAATATATTGTGTAATAGTCAGATGTGTTGTGATTTGTTATAGTACCATGTGCTGTCGTGCGTTATGATGTGCTGTGGAACAGTATTGTATATTGTGAACAGAGCGGTGTCATGCCTGTTAGTGTGGTACTGTATTCAGTCAAAAGTTTTGCAATAGTTTGGTTAACTTAGGGCGGTGACCTGGCAGAATTGTTAGCACGCCGGGCATAATGATTAGCAACATATCACCCATCTTGAAGTTCTGAGTTCAAATTCCGCTGAGAATGACTTTGTCTTTCATCCTCTCGGTGGTCGGTAAGATAAATACCAGCCTTCCCCCGAAATTGCTAGCGTTGTACCAAAATCTAAAATCAATATTTTGGTCATTTATTTTCTTTATTTGTCTGCCCAACATTCCAAGTAGCGGTCATCGTGTTACAACCGTCTGAAGCCACCTTTCTGTCAGTTCTTTGATTCCACGCTGATGCCAGTTCTTCTTGTCATTTGAGACGAAAAACACCTTCACTGAAGCTTCCACCTACTCTTGCATGATGAAGCGTTGCTAGGCTGCTTTAGTCATAACTTGAAAAATAAAGCAAATAAATTACCAAAAT
>NC_043007.1:57460761-57463261 GCF_006345805.1 Octopus sinensis | reverse complement strand
AAGCATTGTGGGTGGATTTGGTAGACGGAAACTGAAAGAAGCCCGACGTATATAAAGTGACCAATAGAATAAGTACTAGGCTTACAAAAAATAAGTCTTGGGGTCGATTTGTTCGACTTAAAAGGCGGTGCTCCAGCATGACCGCAGTCAGATGACTGAAACAAATAAAAGAATATATATACACACACACGTATAAACACACACACATATACGCATACATACATACATTCATACATATATATATATGACCTCGTGTGTACCGTTGGCGATTTTTTTTCCTCTGTCTTCCCTTCTGTGGATCTTTCCTTCTCCTATGTTTACGACGAAGAGCTCCGCTCGAAACGTTAAACCCTCCTTCTTCCCTTCTTTTCTGAGCGTCCAATAATACTATATTTGTTCCACGTCCTCGCGTTGTTGTGTTTTTTTGTGTTTTCTTGTTTGGATTAACTATATATATATGTGTGTGTGTGTGTGTGTGTGTGTGTGTGTGTGTGTATGAGTGTATGTCTGTGTGTGCATAGATATAATAACAAATGTTCATATACACACACATAAAAGTGCACCTGAATATCTATTAAATCCAACAAACTTCTATTTTCCGACTTAACGTTACGTCTCCAGCCCTCCAATCCCTCGATGCTTCATTTTGTCTCACTCTTTCCACCATAAATCTCGACTTTTCTCTCTCCCCTTCTATATATGGACATACCTATCAGTTTTCTTCCTTTCTTTTCCTATTTGCTGCGGAATCCATCTTCCACCTCGACTTCCTCTCCCGGCCCTTTCTTCCCCTATGTCATTGATAGCTCCTTATTTAATCGATGTGTGGCCTGCTTAATGTGGCGTTTAATAACGATTTGCATCAGACGACAGACAACTGACGGCAGCACAGTTCAGTGTCAGAGCGTAAGATTGTGTTTGTGGTGGACGTGAAAATGTGCATGTCTGTATGTGTGTGTATATATATATATATATATATATATATATATATATGCGTATGATGTGTGCGTGATTATGCGAGTATGTGTACGCCTCTGTGTGTGTGTGTGTGGTGTGTGTGTGTGTGTGTGTGTATTTGTGTGTGTGTGTGTGTGTGTGTGTGTGTGTGTGTATTTGTGTGTCTACATACGTGTATGCTTTTGAGTGAATCTGCTGTGGGAATTAGTGTTGTCATAATCAAACAGTGATATTAGTAACTTCATCAACTTCGCTAGTGTACTATCAGATTTTTGATGTTGGTGGTTGTATTTGTTGTTGTTGGTGGAAAAGGCATGACTGGACTGTAAACAGATCAGAAAGAAAAGGGACATAAAAAAGAGAAATAACAGGCGCAGGAGGTGTTGGTAGAGAGTGAGACGTACGTAAACTGTGACAAGGGGAGCAGTAGAAGGGAAAAGTGTGAGAAGGTAGTGGGTGAAGACGTAAGGACAAGAAAAGAGGTGGGGGAGACAAGAGAAACCTAAAGAGAAGAATACAGGTGCGCGGCGAAGAGTACCGGTGTGACGAGAAGGATGCGGTTGTAAAGAGAATGGAACCGGTGCGGATAGAAGAGTACAGGTGTGAGGACAAGAGTACACATTTAAAGAGGAGGATACAGGCGTAAAGAGAAAAGTATTGGCATGAGGAGAAAAGTACAAGTATGAGAAGAAGAGAACAAATGTGAAAAAAATAGTACAGGTATGAGGATAAAAGTATAGGCGTGAAGAGAAGAGATGTGTACGGAGAAGAGTACAAGTGTGAGGAAAGGAGTACAGGTATGAGGAGAAGAATGTTGTTAGGAGAATATTACAAGTGTGAAAAGAAGAGTACAAACGTGAGGAGAACAGAGCAAGTATGAGAAGAAAAGTATTGATGTGAGGGGAAAGGTACAGATGAGAGGAGAAAAGAAGAGGTGTGGGGAGAAGAGTATTGATGAGAGAAAAGCGCAGGTATGAGGAGAAGTGTCCAAGTGTGAGGAGAAGAGTGTTGGTGTGAGAAGACTGTGGTCTGAAGTCTACTGGGTGAGGAAAGCTGAAGAAGTAGGGAATGTAGAAGAGTATAAGTATGATGAGTACTTGAAGGGGAAAGCTGAGAAGAGATAAGAAGAATGTGGAGTATGAAGCAGATAAGCTAGAGCACAGAAAATGGAGAGTAGTCGTAGGAAGAGGTGTGTGAGGATAGGGAGTAATGAAAACAGCGAGAAAGAAGATAGCAAAAGTAGCTGGAGATGAGATGACATACAAAAAGTAAAAGAAAAATGGTTTAAAGGAGGAGTTCTGCGATGAGTTATAGCGAGTTCAGAGAAAATGAAATAGATAGAGGTGTGAAAAGAGAGAGAGAAGCAAAGCCAATGTAGTAAATACTCGATTTTATCCGATTGTGCAATGTCAGAATATCGGTACAGTTCATTGAGAGACAAGATAAAGCGCCGAACTAAATGCGTTGAAGGGATTACTTTCGCCCGTGTAGGCTCTCAGTTCACATAATCTCGTACAGGAGTCAATGAAATAATTACATCTCA
>NC_043007.1:57448261-57455761 GCF_006345805.1 Octopus sinensis | reverse complement strand
GATGAATGTATATATATAAGTACGCATCCATGATTTGTTGCATACACACACACACACCTATATATGGATGGATGGATGGATGTATATGTTTATATTTATGTGTGTCGCTCCCTCATATGTGTTTCCAATCGATTAGATATTTCACCATCAACTGCAACACAAAAGGCATTTAACCGCCATTAAAGCGACTATCACGGAAGCGCAGGTCAGTGTGGCGGGCACACGGGTCTAAAGCGAACGGTTTATATAATCTGTCCCGAGAGAATCAACCTCACTCAATCTCGCTTTTCTAAAGCATTGATGTCAAAAAGATCTTTGTAGTAGTAGTTGTTGTTGATGTTGTTTTTGTAGTAGTAGTAGTAGTAGTAGTAGTAGTAGTAGTAGTAGTAGTAGTAGCAGCAGCAGCAGCAGCAGCAGCAGCAGCAGCAGCAGCATCAGTTGTTGTTTTTGTTGTCCTCATTGTTGTTGTGGTTGCATTTATAGAACTCATTTTTGTTCTCTTTTTCAACCAACTTGCATATGTACATTTTAGTATCGACTTCGTCTGCACATCGTCCGATGCACAGTCATACGTATGGTTAATGTTCCGTGGAGCTACAGCTCTCTCTAAGTGTAGTCCGGACATATCTACGTATGTATGTATATATGTATGAATGAATGAACGTATGTATATATGTATGCAAAAATATATGCTTGTTTGTGTGTATATATACATATACAAATATATTCACACATACGTACATAAACGTAAAATGTAACACATAACAATAACTATATGTAATATATATATATGTGTGTGTGTGTATGTATGCATGTATGTATGTATATGTATGTAAGTATATGTACATATATATTTCTACATATGTGTATATGTATACATATATATACATATATGTGTGTGTGTGTGTATGCTCATGCACACGCACACACATACATGCATACATACAAATACACGGTGCTACAACGATCGAAGCCTGTACCTATCTATCTATCTATCTATCTATCTATCTATCTATCTATCTATCATCTATCTATCTATCTATCTATCTATCTATCTATCTATCTAACTATCGTTCCATCTTTGCCACTTCTTATTTATCTTTTATTTGCCTTGTCTCTTTGTCATCGGTGAAAACTAACATTTGTAATGTATTTGCATGGGGGAGGGGGGAAATATCGATGCATGCAAACTTGTACAGCCTTGCCCTGTTGTATATGGAAGTGTTCTTTATGTTACTGTTTACCCTGGAGAGTAGCAAGGACTCGTAAGCCAAGTAGCATTACCAGTCAGACTAGGGGAAGGTCGGGTTAAACAACTCTCGGCCTTTTCTCCTTACCAAGTAAAAAGAAGAAAGTAAGAGCCGAGCGATTAGGTTTAAATGAAAAGAAAAAAGAAATAGAAAATAGAAAATATCAAAAAGTTGATGATGATTATGGTGATGATCATGATGATGATCAATGATGATGGTGATGGTGGTCTTGGTGGTGGTGGTGGTGGTGGTGGTGATGATGATGATTGTGAATATATGATCCCAATCACCACTAATTGACTACTGAAAACATTACGTTCAATTCAAATGGTAGCACCTTAGTAGCACACACACACACACACACACGCAAACACGTATATAAGTATATGTATATATATATATATATATATGTGTGTGTGTGTGTGTGTATATAGACAGATACATGTGTATATGTGTGTACGTATATTCATGTATATCTGTGTGTGTGTACATATACATACATATATATAAATAAACATATATACGTGCATGTATACATATATGTATATGCATATATATGTGTGTGTGTGTGTAAGAATATCTATCTATCTATTTATCTCTCTCTCTCTCTCTCTCTCTCTCTCTCTCTCTCTCTCTGTGTATATATATTTATACCAATAAAGTATAAATATGTATTTATACCCACACACACACACATACTCAAACATTTAGTCATTGAGTTTGGGTAGGTGATCATGGTAAGGTATCTTCTCGCTTCTATTCTGTTTGGAAAGGTCAATAAACCAAATCAGTGATTGGTCGACAGAGCTCATCAGGAAATGTCAAGCAGTTGGCTTTACATTTCACACTAGTACAGCCGATAGATAAATATTTATCCTCTTCTACAACTTTCACTCACGCTCGAGCACTTCCTACACCCATAGACATAAACACCCACAGATTCACGCAACACGCATTCGCAATGCACACGCACACACACATATATGCATATACATATATATATATATATACACATGGATGTATATATATGTATATATGCATGTATGTATGTATGTATATATATACATATATATATACATATATATATAAGTGTATATATATATGTAATATATATGTATATATATATATATATACATATATATATATATATATATATATATATATATATATATATATTCACAGACTAAGGATGCGTGTGTATATATATATATATATATATATACATAGAGAGAGAGAAAGAGATGGAGAGACAGAGGCTGAGAGAAGGGTGAGAGAGAGAGTCAGGAACAGATTTCACTCTTAGTCCATCTGTTTTTGTTTTTTTTTAATTCGGTGTTGAGCAAAACCAATCGATGCCTGCACCCGAATGTACAGTAACGGACTTGCTTAATAGATACGCCAGAAAGCCACTGTTCTTATAATTAAGGAGACTCAAAAGATTAAAATAAAACCCGGTAAGTGTTGTTTTATGTCTATAATAGATAGTATTTTCACAACGACAAACATCATTAATGGACAAGTACAGTATTTGAAGAGAGAAATCAATTGTAAGAGCTGATCATATACTGTATTACTGCATACTGTGGCACTGTGGGTTGGAAGGAGGGCGACGCTGAGACATAAAGAGATAGAGGAAAAGTTATAGAAAGAAAGAGAGCGAATGAATGAATGATAGGAGGGTGGTAGGTAAAAAATACGTAAGTACACACATACATACACGTATATACATATACACACACATATGTAGGTATACATGTATATACATATATATATATATATAACTACAGAAATATAACAAAAGCTGTTATATATATATATTCTAAATGAAAAATGTATGGTAAATAAACAAACACGACATAACGTATACTGAATGTAAAAGCGAACAGGAGACAAATAGAAGGTCCATAATTCTTCATCAGTTAGCGACCAATTAGATATATTCAGTTTCGCACCTTTAACGATAAGACTAAATGCTTCCCAATTGGCGGTGCCTGCAAAAAATGTTTTCTTATGGTGAATTAGAGATGAGAGCAAACAAAACAAGATAAAGCAAACAAAACAACAAAGCGTATGATTTAGGACGGTGGACAAGGACGAACAGTCGAAGTAAATACGGCTTTGGGGCCAAGGAAACGAGTATAGTGGGTAATGTCTTGAAGGCTGGAGAGCGGAGAGACAGAGAATTTGCGACTGGTCAGCTACAGGACCAGTGTAAGAAAGGAAGGAAAAGGGGAACTGGCTACGATTCACGCGACAGCAATAAGCAGAAGAGAAAGAGACAACAAGAGAGAGAGAGAGAGAGAGAGAGAGAGAGAGAGAAAGAGAGAGAGAAAGAGAAAGAGAGAGCGACAGAGAAAAAAGGAAAGAGATGAAGAGAAGGGAGAAAGGCTAAGAATACAAGAGGGAGAGAGAGAAAAAGAGTTGGTAGAATAGAAGTGAGAGGGCGAGAGGAAGAAGAGGGGAAAGAGTGAAGGCAAGAGAAAAAGAGAGAGAGAGAGAGATTCACACAATACTTTTATTCTTTGACTGCAATGACGCTGGGGCATCTTGTCAAATGTTTCAATCTATAATATCGATCTACCTGCTTATTTGGGAATTATTTTCTCAATTTCTCTTTATTGAATGTCAAAGTCCGCCATTGATGTAAATGGATGTAACTCAACAAGCCCCATTGTTTGAGACCTCTAACTTAAACTAATATAGACATGCCATAGGCAAATATACATTGATCTAGGTATACATAAGGTTATGCAGGTACAGGCACACACACATTCCTTTCCCCCCCCCCCCCACACCCCCGAAACATACACAGTCATAGGAAACGGAGGGAAATTTTTGGCAAGCATTAATATCGAAAATGGAACTGTGTTTGCGAAATGAGTTCTTAACCCAACCAACTCACACACACACACCCACACATACACACACACATACACACACTCACACATACACACACACACATACACACACTCACACATACACACACACACATACACACACACAAAACACGATCACAAATACAAACATACACTCACACAAATACGCACGCGTTATCTAACCACGTCTACTGCATAATTACTCCACCCATCTCTACTCGCTGTCATTGTCTTGAGTTCTGTTCATGGTTGATATTGAGAACATTGCAAGCAGTTCAGACATCTTTAGTTTCTTTTTCTATCTATCGTACATTGAAGACAGAGCTTAGGAAGATCACGCGTACTCGTAAAAAGCTTGATGTTGCCATGTATTCTTAAGGAGTTACTTTTAACCTTTTATATTGGTTTCAGTTGCACTATTTCTGATAGATATTTCGAGTTTTAACCGTCTATCATGTGTTTATCTGTAAAAACATCTCACGTCATGATTTTGAAAAACTGAAGAAATTTTTCTTTTTATCAGACGAAGTGAAATTATTCAGTTGAGAAGCAGAGAAGAGATTTATCCATCAATGATCAGAAAGAGCTACACTAAAAAGAGATTGAATACTCGCAACTAGGACTGAACTCTAAGGGAGAAAATCAAAACGAAAAAATAATTATATCAGAAGAAAAGCTGAAAAAGCATTTTGTTTCTGGTGTGAGCTCAGGGATGTTTTGAGGACATACCTCGCTTTCTTTTTTAAAGAAAGTATCCATGGGAAAAATTTTTCTTATAAAGTACTACATTAATTGTAAGCTGTTCAGAAGAAAAATGGTATTCCACACTGGATACATTCTTTTAAAAAACTACCCAAGAAACTTCTACTTTTGCTGTTTCTTTTCAATAACTGAAGATCCTGGAAAAGAAAGTGTTTCTGAAAAACTTGGAAGAGATGCCTTATCTGTTCTTCCCTCCCAACATACAGCTATTTTTCATTTTGGATAAACATCCTGCTGAAGGTAAACCAGAAATTGTGTGATTTTTCAGTTGTCAATTTATAAGTAGTTTTTAAACTTTATTATTTGCTTATTTGGGCGCAAGTAAGTTATGTTAAATTTTTTCCTTTTGTTCAAATATCACACAGTCTGAAGCTGACAATGTGAATTATTAAATTAATGTATAATTAATTATCAATTAATGCGTAATTATATTTTTTTAACTTCAGAGGTTTTTTTTAAATGATAATTATCATAAATAGTATTTTAATTCATAAATATTTATCATAACATCCATCAACTTTATATTTTCGTAAAAGAAATCTTTAAAATAATCTGCGTGTTTGTCTTATTTAATTGTTTCTTGTATGTGTGTGTATGTGTGTGTGTGCGTGCGTGTGTGTACGTATATTTGTATATATAAATGTGTAGATATATGTGTGTGTGTGTGTATTCTTTTTAGGGGCGGTGGACCTCGTAGCAGACAAAGCTATAAGTAATAGCACGTAAATACTGGGTTGGAAACCCCTTGGACAGAAACTTTAGAAAGCATTTGGGGAGATATGATATTCAAGACATTACAACTACCATTAAAACCGAAGCACGATTTATTGATAATTTGATGCTTAAGAACACAATCCATAATGTATCAATATATTAAATGTGCATATCAATACCATACAAAAGCTGGCCGACGCTAATTGTTTAACACGATCCTATCAAAGGGAGAACGGAATAACCTAACACATCTATAATGATCACAAGTGAATTTATTCATCGTTATTTCATGAATTCTTTTGAGAGTTAAAACTATTAAAATATAAAGAGGTTTTTCGTGATCAGCGTTTTGTTTCCTTTATTTCCAACTGACATTGTAGTGGCTCTCTGTCCGGTTTCTGTTACTGAAGAGGAGTTAACCGCTCCGAAATGCTTGCATCTCACAGTCTGGATAGGGGACAAGCTGATTTTGGTGCATTTACATCATTTATCTACAGCAAGAAACTTTCAACATGACAAAACGCTGTGAATGGCTTTCTTACGGTTTTGAATATGCCCCAAGCATATTTGAACTGGTAAAAACCTTGTATTTATACACATCACAGCTTAGCGCTGCCGCCTCGTAACTTTAACTCTGTTTTATTATCCGTTAGTAAACTCCTCGAATACACATGAGTGTGTGCATTTGTGAGTGAGTAAGTGTGAGTGTGTGTGTGTGTGTGTATGTGTGTATACGAGAAATAATCGTTTAACACGTGTAAATGCATGTGTCGTTATGTTTAAAGTAACATCTTCAATATTGATATAAGATCCAGGAAGCTAGCTTTCCAACCACATGGTTTCTGATTCAGTCCCACTGCATGGTACCTAGGTCAAATGTCTTCTACCATAGCCTCAGGCTGACCAACATCTTGTGAATGGACTTGGTAGGATACTGAAAGAAGCCCGTCGTACATACATGTATGTATGTATGTATTATGTATGTATGTATGTATGTATGTATGTATGTATGTATGTATGTATGTATGTATGTATGTATTTATGTATGTATGTATTTGTGTGTGTGTCTATTCAGTGTTTGTCCCCCCCCCATCACCGCTTGACGACCAGTGTTGGTGGGTTTACGTCCCTGTAACTTAGCGGTTCGGCAGAGACCGATATAATAAGTACTAGGCTTTAGAAAATAAGTCATGGGGGAGGGCGATTTGTTCAACTAAAAACCATTCAATACGGTGCTCCAGCATGGCTGCAGTCATAGGATTGAAACAAGTAAAAGAATAAAAGAATAAAAGAATGCACGAAGACTCCTTACTAACCCGATATTACTTCTCAGTCTCGTTTTTTTTATCTTCGGAAACGGTTTATTTCTTTCTAATTTCTGGATTCCTACAATTGTGTTGTTTACTGAGGTGTTATGTTGCCCCAAATTAACTGAAAGAGCAAACCTATGATTAGAAAGCTTGACTATTCTGTCAGTACGGTCATTGGCATGATCCCACTTCCAACCACGCTATCATTTATAGTAGCGCCATCATACGCACCCCCACCAACACCACGACCACAACCACAATTAATACAACCATTTCCATCAACATCATCAATAACACCACCACCGTCATCACAAACATTCACTCGAACACCAACACTAACATCAATACTATCACAGCCATCAATACCACCACTACCAAGAACATTGTCTCCCCCCCCACCACCACCACCATCTTCATATGCACCACTACCAAAACTGCCATCACAAATACCATCCAACACCACCACTACCACTACGTCATGCTTTACCACCAACAGCATCACCACATTTACTCTTAACACCATCACTGTCTTCAATAACACCCTCAATACCACGACTCATGTAACGTTCTGTTCTCCGTCCACTCATC
>NC_043007.1:57428261-57438261 GCF_006345805.1 Octopus sinensis | reverse complement strand
ATCATGTACCTTTTTCTTCACTGAATCTCCGTACTCTCCCCCACTTTCTCTTTCTCTTTCCAGTTCTTTATACTCCATCTCAGCCCCTTATCTCCAAACCCTTTTACTCTTCTTCCTGTCCCCTTCTTTCCCTGCTACCAGTTTACCACCAGCTCTTTGCTCATATTGCGTTACTTTGTCTGCGTGTATTGAGAGGACTATCAAAACTCCGCCAAAGGCACACCATGTTGACAATGCCTTTGATGGAGGCTGCATACATCCTTATGCATTCATTATGTCTATATATCACCTGTCAAAGCTTGTTTTATTGACTAAATTTAGTTATTCTACTAGCAAGGGATCGACACTCAGCTACAGCAACAATAACAAGAAAATAGAGAATAAAAATAAAATAGATAAATAAAATAAATACATGGAGTGTAAATAAAATAAAAATTACTGCTCTTGTGAAGTCTATTATAATTCACTCCGTATAAACGTATACTTCTGTGAGAATGTGTGCGTGTATATGCATGTGAGAATGTACGCGCGCGTACACACACACACACACACACACATATATAACTAAGGAGAAAGAGAAAGAGGTATATCTCTAAATACAAATAGATAGATACATACATATACATATATGTTTGCGAGCGCCTATATGCGTGTGCAGAGATAGATACTTACATAAACGTATGTATGTATATATATATATGTATATATATATATATATATATATATATATAATATATATATATATATTATATATTGATGTATATGTATGTATGTACCCTCTTGTTAACAGGCGAACAATAACACACACACACACACACACACACACACACACAACACACACACACACACATATATATATATATATATATATATATATATATGTCAATACATATATACCACGCATTTACGAACATATGCATATGTGAATTGTGAATAGATCTGTATGCCTTTATGGGGTATGTATGTCTGGGTATGAGCATTAGATATGTGTTTGTGGCGGTATATTGGCACAGGGGCAGTTGATGAAATGGGACCAGAGAAGAAGGCGGTGTGCTCATATAGTATAACAGTATGATTGATTGATTGATTCTAGTTTCAGCTTATGAGCAGTGGCCATGCTGGGGCACCGCCAGTATGTAGACATTAGATAAATAATATTTATCTCTCACCAGAGGCAGTGCATTTTATGTTGAATTCTCTATCACGGATTCACGGATCAGTACAATATATATATATACATACATACATACATACATACATACATACATACATACATACATACATACATACATATATATATGTTATTACTATTCTTGTTTTTTATTTTTATTTTTTGTTTCTTGTATTTATATTCGTGTGGCATCGTCCGGTTTTCTGTCCTTGTTTCGTATACATTCGATCCTTTTTCCAAGAAATCTAATGCTCGTAGCTTACTTTTTCCTTGGGGCTGGCCGGATCGAAGCGATATCAGGATTAATCAGCCGAAATTGCTAAGATGATCCGGTTCCCGACTGAAGATTAGAGGCTTCGAATGACCCGTCTGTTTCTTTGTGTCGTCTCTTTGTGTGTTTTGCGTTCTTGTCCCCTTTCGTAATTTTTATATATAATTTTTTATACATATATATATATATTATATATATATATATATGTATATGCGTGTGTATGCGTGTGTATGCGTGTGTGTGCTTGTGTGTGCTTCTGTGTGTTGCTTCTTAACCACATGGTTCCGGGTTCAGTCCCATGGTGTGGCATTTTGGGCGAGTGTCTTCTACTACAGCCAAGAGCCAACAAGGCCTTGTGAGTGGATTTGGTAGACAGAAACTGAAAGAAGCCAGTCGTATACATACATACATACATACATACATACATACATACATACATACATACATACATACATGCATATATATATATATATATTTGTGTGTTTGTGTTCCTTCTCCCACCATTGCTTGACAACCGATGCTGGTGTGTTTGCGGTCCCGGAAACTACCAGTTCGGCAAAAGAGACCGATAGATTAAGTCCAGGCGTCGATTTGTTCAACTAAAGGTAGTGCTCCAGCATGGCCGCAGTCAAATGATTGAATCAAATTAAAGAATAAAAGAAATACATATACATATAGATAAACAAATTCTCGCACACGCAGGTGTGTTTGTAAACATGTTTATTCCCGCTTAAACGTGGATGTTGTGTGAGAATGAACTATAATATGGTAGTTACCATTATAGAAATTTATAAACATTCATATGTATCTGTGCATATATCAATCCATCTATCTATCTATCTATCTATCTATCTATCTATCTATCTATCTATCTATCTATCTATCTATCTTATCGCTCTCTCCTCTCTCTCTATATATATATATATATTATATATATATATATATATAGATATATATATATATATATATATATATACATTATATATATATACACATATATATATACACATATATATATACATATATATATACATTTATATATATATATATACATATATATATATATTTATCTGTATATATATATATATGTATATATCTATCTACCTATCTATATATATAAATATATATATAATATATATAAACATATGTATATATATCTGTATACATATATATATAAACATCTATATATATATATATACATACATCTATATATATACAAATATACGTATATATATATGTATATAAATATATATGTATATGTACATGTGTGCGTATATATATATGTTTATATGTATATATATGTATATACATATATACATACACACATGCATAATACATACATACATACATACATACATACATACATACATACATACATACATACATACATACATACATACATACATTTGTATCTACGTATGTGTGTGAGTTTCTGTGTGTTTATGTCAACCAACAAAACCAATAAATTAAAATAGCTAGAAATACAAAAGAAATGCGGAGAACAGAATAAAAAGAAAATGAGAGTAAGAAAGAAGAAGGAAAACAACTACGTAAATATATAAAATAGTATATAAAATAAACGCTACAACAAACAAATAAATATATAAATGAATAAATATATAAGTAAACAGAATATGATTATAGGGGCCGAGTGAAAAAAGCTTGTGGTGCATGTTGTTGTGATTGTTATCGGCCGATTAAATCTGCTTAACAATATAGTTAAGTCGTACAACATATCTTATCTACGTCTCTATCTATTCAGACAACGTTTTGCACACTTACGATTCATCTTACGAATTTCTTTCTTTTGGTCTTTCTTTTTTTCTGTCTGTTTCTGTTCTCGCGTTTTTTCCTTCCGATTTTCTTTCTTTCTTTCAGTCGGTGTTTCGTATGTTTTTGTTGTTTATATATACGCCTTAGTTTGTTCCTGCATGTTTTTATTAATATGAATATATGTGTTTGTATGTGTGTGGGACTGTGTCTGTGTGTACGAGCGTGTATTTCTATCCTTTGCAGACCTCTATATCCTCTCCATTTATATATTAACAATCCTCACTCCTCTTGCACACGCATACACACCTACATATAGATATGCATACATACACACACGCGCGCATATACATACATACATATATATATATATATATATATATAGATATATATATATATATATATATATATATATATATATATATATGTGTGTGGTGTGTGTGTGAGAGAGAGAGAGAGAGGAGAGAGAGAGAGAGAGGAGAGAGAGAGAGAGAGAAGAAAGAGACAGACAGACAAAGACAGAGACAGAGAGCGAGAGCATTAAAAGTTCTGAAACAAGGTATATTGTTATCTATAAAGCAATCAAAAGATTTCTTGCTGAGAAAAGAGATTCATTAAACATATTTTGAAACATCCTACAATAGTGTTTCAGTTAAAACGCTAGGGTCAAATGACAAATATATAATAATGTTTTTAAACATAACCATTGAGACTAAAGATAAATTCAGTGTCGTCTATACCAGTTAAATTTCCTGATAATCCATCCATGTATCTACTCCATCTGCCATTCCTGTGAAAGTCATGGGTCATGAGGATAGAGTCCACGAGCACCTCCACTTCCTCCTCTATGGGGTACTACAGAAGTAACTGTCATTACATTTTCCGACTGGATTCCCAACTGTATCTGTCTGAGACTATGGATATTATCCAATCATCTCGTTCTTGGTTTATCCCAAGATCTCTTTTAATAGGTTTGAATAATTTTCCCTGCCATTCTTTCCTACGTAATTTTAATTACACGTCTGTAGTATCGGAACTGCAACCTCTCAATGAGGAGAAGTAACGATTCCACCTGATCTCTCGAGTAACGTTATTCCAGAGATTCTTCATAGAAACCCCATTTCGGCAGCTTGTATTGGTGATTGTCTCTCGGTCATTACTTAAAATTTATTGACCATAAGTGATGATGTAAAATTCCAGATTACAAAAGTAACTTCAAAACTTCTTCAGTTAATAAACGTAATACTAGCAAAACGAACTATTAGAGTAGTGTTTCCCAACATATTTTCCCCCAAACACGCCTATGAAAATGTATACCCACCGCTACTTCGAAAAACAAAACAACTTTAATCTTTAATATTTTATCATAATTATTTAATACAAAAGAATCTACCAGTAACTCTTTTATTAAGTAGAGAGTACAAAAGAGAGTACATTATTGACTTAGAAAAAAAGTAAATGACTTTAATGAGAACCTTGTGCCTGGCAATTACGGCAGAATTCCTTGATTTCAGGAGACGATTTTCTTAGCTTCAGCTGTAAATCATCACGTTTTGTAATATCAAGTCAGCACTGAAGCTACACTGAACTAAATAAGACAAAATAAATAAATAAATAAATATGTAAATAAATAAATAAATAAATGAATAAATAAAAGAAAGCTTTGGATCCCACGCCCCATCACAATTTTCCCAGATGATTCCTACTGGTGGGAATCATTGTATTAGAGTGTGCAAAATAGATGAGAGAGATAGAGACACAATTAAAAAAGAAAGGGAGACAATAAAAATTTAAACTGGTTAGAAGGAGAAAAAGTGTTGAGAAACTGTCAGATTATTATACATAGAGAGAGAGAGAGAGAGAGAGAGAGAGAGAGAAAGAGAGAGAGAGTTGGGGTAGTGAGGGATAGTTGGGAACATTTACACGAGAGTATAGACCAAAGCGTTAACAGGGTTGAAGAAATCAACATTTGCGATGTTATTTACAATTTATCACTTTCATACTATCTCCAATGTGTTTCTGTTAGTGCTATGCATATTGCTGCATTAAATGTAATGTAATGAAGCAATTTTGTGCTGGTGAGATATTACAAGGGTCCTGGCATACACACACACACACACACACACACACACATGTATATAGTCAGTGTGTGTGTAATCCTTTTTTCTATAGCTACAAAGCCTGAACATTTGGCGAAGAGGCATAGTCGATTACATTAGACTGATACATATTCCATCACCCCGCGAAATGATGTAAGTAAAAGTCGACATCGGCGGAATTTGAACTCAGAACATAAAGACAGACGAAATGACGTTAAACATTTTGTCCGGTGTGCTAATGATTCAGCCAGCTTACCGCCCTAACAATAACAACAATAAGAAATGATGATGATTTCTTGGGTAGCCTCGAATCTTAAGAGAATGGTCCAAGCATATTGAATCCAACCAGATACTTTAATCCAACCAGACAACGGCGAGGTTTGAACTGAGAATGTACAGAGACATAACTTAATGCACCTTGCCATTTTGTTTCTTGTTCGAATGATTTAGAGTAGCATTATATGACAATGTTACCATTGACGTGCGTTTTGGGTAGCAGAGGACAAGTACAGTCTAATACATCGACCCTTATATTTCAATGTTCTTCATTGCAATCAGTTGCATGAATGACAGAATTAATCCTGCTTGAGATTTGGACTCAGTATGTAGGGGCTTATAAATGCCACAGAGTATTTTGTCTGAGCCCCTACTGACACTGCGAATCATTGCCCTTCATGTACGCCCTCGCCGTTGTTAACACTGGTACAAATTTTAGGGTGGTGTATAGCCAACTATTTCAACTCATTAATAATATAGCATTGTCTAAGGCGGCGAGCTGGCTGAAAAGTTAGCATGCCGGGCGATAATGCTTAGCGGTATTTCGTCTGCCTTTACATTCTGAGTTCAAATTCCGCCAAGGTCGACTTTTCCTTTCGGGATCGATAAATAAAGTACTAGTTGCGTACTGGGGTCGATCTAAACAAAAATTTCGGGTCTTGTCCCTAGAGTAGAAAAGAATAATATAGAATTGTCATTTATTGCCCTCTGAACGATGAACTACAAAATTGATTCCGGGTGGGATTTGAACACATTACAGTAATTTTTGTTTGTTTTTTATAGATATATTACAGATTCTGTTCACCAGCGTCTCAAAAACTGAGAAAGAAATTATATGGATATAGCACCATGGAGTTTTAATAATAATAATAATAATAATAATAATAGTAGTAGTAGTAGTAGTAGTAGTAGTAGTAGTGATGGTGGTGGTGGTTGGAATACGAGATTTAAGAGAAGCGGGAGAGCTGCATTATTGTGGTGGCAGAGTTTCGAGAAAGGTGTCGCAGGAGAGTGACCGGATCGTTAGATACACACATAACGAGTAAAAAAAATACATTAAAAAAATAAGCAAAAGATGAAAAAAAAAACGTTTATAAAAGCGGAGATGGGATGGATGGAGACTGACTGAAGCGGGAGCGGTAGGGGTAAGGAAGCGAGATGGAAGAGGTAGCGGGAACAGACGAAATTGCAAGGCGAGTCAAACTGCGAGGCGGAAATCTATTCACAGAATGACCATAACGACAGAAATAACAATAAAAAAACATAATAGATAAAAAAGATATAAAAGATAAAAAAGATAACAGTTATTCAAAGAAACACTAAACATGGTGTTGATTAGTTTCATCACTTTTCTGCATCTCGTTTCTTTCGTTTTTCTTTTTCTTCTTTTTTGTAACTTTTTTGTCTGTTATTTTCTTTTCTTATATTTTCGTCTTTTATTATCCTTTTTCTTTCCTTTCTTAAACATTCTTCTACTATAACAACACTACACAATTTCATTTCATTACCATATTCTCCCACTCCCCCTCACTCACTCTCTCTCACACTTTCTCTCTTTCTCTTACTCTCTCAATGCACACAACCACACACACACAAACGCGTATTTTAGGTGTATATATAGTCATTTGTTTCTTATTCTTTATTCTTTATTATTATTATGTTGGTTAAGTCGTTAGAGCGTCGGCAAATACGTTGTGAGTTCAAATCCCCTCAAAGTAACTTTTGATTTACATCCCTCAGAGTCGTTAAATTAAATAGCAAGTCTAGAAGTGAGGTCGATGTACTTGACTAATACCTTCCTTTCATAAATTACTGGTCTTGCGCTTGCTTCCCAACCACATGGTTCCGGGTACAGTCCCACTGCATGATACCTTGGGCAAGTGTCTTCTGCTGTAGCCTCGGGCCTATCAAAGCTTGTCAGTGGATTTGGCAGAGACGGAAACTGAAAGAAGCCCGTCATGATGGGTTATCCAAAAGTAACCGGAAATGTTCTCTGTGAGACAAGCCCGTTGTAGTTCAGGCTTCCGCCGCTAGAAGCCACTTGATGCGACCCTCAGGCATCATTCTGCTGACCGGTGTCGTCACTGAAGTCGTATTGCCACGTGGTGCGTCTTTGTTTTGCAATGCTTCTCTCCTGTTCGTCGACTTTTGAGATGGCTAAAACGAAGGAACAGCTTTCTTTGAAATTGTATTCTGCTTGAGAAAACGGCGGCCAAAACAGCTTATAAGGCCACTTGTTGCTTGAAGACCAATCTCGCTCAGGGCGACTGTCGACATCCCTAACGAATGAAAACATCATGAAAATTCATGAACTGATCTTGGAGGCCCGTCACCAAACATTTGACGAACTTTTTGATATGGCTGGTATATCCTGGAGCTCCTCACAACGAACTTTAAGCGAGGAATTACGAATGAAAATAATTGCAGCAAAATTTGTGTCCCGCTTGCTCACGGAAGATCGAAAGCAATCACGACTGAATGCGTGTCTTGAACTGAAAGAACAGTTGAAAGTTGATCCGGACCTTTTTTCGAAGGTCATCACTGGTGATGAAAGGTGGTGATACGGAATTTGCAGATGTGAAAGAGGTGAAGAAAAAAAACGACTGCTTCGAATAGTGGAAAATGCGACTGGACCGATGCATTGCTTCAAATGCAGAATTCTTTGAAAGCGATAAAATGTGTGCACATGTAAAATAAAGTGAATAAAATATATTACAAAATTCCGGTTTCTTTTGGGCCCCTCCTCGTATATATATATACTTGTGTGTGTGCGTATGTGTTTTGTGTTTGTAACCTCACCTCGCTTGACAACCAATGTTGGTGTGTGTACGTACTCATAACTTAACGGTTTGGCAAAACAGGAACGATGGAGTAAGTACCAGGTTTAAGAGAAAAGTAAGTACTGAGGTCGATTTATTCGACTAAAAAATTCTTCAAGACGGTGCCCCAGCATGGCCGCAGTCTAATGATTGTAACAAGTAAAAAACAAAAGCTAAAAGATCAAATAATTATACCAGTTTCTGCGATTCAACTGCAGCTATATTGGAACACGTGCTTTGAAAGGCCAACGAGGGAGAGTCTATGCGGTCGGTTCACCTGACAGAAATAGCAATCAAATCACAATTAACTCTTTAAGCTCGAACTATCGATTACGAAAAATCTGACGCATTGATAATGAAAGCTTGGTTGCAATATATCTTTAGAAAAAGACAGGATGGTCAACTCTGGAACGTCTTCGATTCTTCCAACGGGGTGAATCAACCCCAGTATTTTTTTTTCAGGCTTGGTACTTATTCTTATTTCTTTATTGACCACAAGGAGCTAAACATAGAGGGGACAAACAAGGACAGAGAAAGGGATTAAGTCGATTACATCGAACCCAGTACGTAACTGTTACTTAATTTATCTAACCCGAAAGGATGAAAGGCAAAGTCAACCTCGGCGGAATTTGAACTCAGAACGTAACGGCAAACGAAATGCTGCTAAGCATTTCGCCCGGCGTGCTAACGTTTCTGCCAGTTCGCCGCTTGGTTCTTATTCTGTCATCCCCTTTTTGCCGAACCGCTAATTTACGGTAACGTATAAGTCGACTCTACCAGGGTAGGCTGGGGTTAAGATTCAACTGCAGTGTCAACCATTTTCACATGTTTTAATCGTTTGTATCAATCACAGTACTTCATCTTGTGGTTGTTTATTGATCATATGTTGGATGGAAGACAACCTAGACACAAAGGTACATAACTCATAGAGAACTATATAAAGCTGAGTAGTTTTGTTCGACGATCCGGTTTTGTTCAGTCGACACTGACATGTACGTGTGCAGAGGTGAGGGTGGGTGTGGGGTGGAGTTGTACGACGTGCTTTCGGACATTTACAGTCAACCAAATTATATAAACCGCATCGAAAGGTAATTGCTCAATATGTCATGCATTCAGAATTCACATCATTGTAGAGCTAACCTTTTAATCAGAGTGCTACGCGTACATCAACATGTGTAGGCATGTGCGTGTGAGTGCGTGTGGGTGGGTGGGTGTATGTGTGTGTGTGCATATGAATATGTTATTAATACATGTATATTAATATGTACGTATATATACACACACACACACATCTCTATATATAGAAAGAGAGAGGGGAGAGAAAGAGAGAGAGAGAGAATAAAATGATTTGATTCATAAACTTCCTGAGGTAGGCAGATAATATAAAATCGGACAGACATTTATATGTGTGTATATGCATCTATCTATCTATCCTATCTATCTATCTATCTATCTATCTATCGATCTATCTATCTATCTATCTATCTATCTACCTATCTATCTACTATCTATCTATCTATCTATCTATCTATCTATCTATCTACTATCATCTATCTATCTATTTATCCTCTCTCTCTCTCTCTCTCTCTCTCTA
>NC_043007.1:57408261-57423261 GCF_006345805.1 Octopus sinensis | reverse complement strand
GAACGTTATTAGACAATGATTGTCTGAAATCTGGTCCAGAGAGAAGATCCGCGCTTGTTGCAAAAGAGTTACAGAGATATGATATGGATGTTGTAGCATTAGCTGAAACAAGAAGTCATGGAAAGGGGAATTTCGTAGATAAATCTGCTGGGTATCATTTCTTTTGGTGTGGTAGAGAGGAAACCTATAAGAGAGAATCAGGAGTGGGATTTGCAATCAAAACCACTCTGGCTTCAAAACTTGTTGAACTATCATGTTTTCATTTGGATCGTTTAATGCCTTTAAGGCTGCCATTAAGATCGCTATGCAACACTCATAAGTGCATATGCTCAAACTATGAATTCATCAGAGGATGATAAACTTGCCTTCTATTTGTCACTTACAGAGATCATGCGCAAAGTTGTCATTTTGGGTGGTTTTAATGCTCGCGTTGGTGCAGATTGGGAGACTTAGAGTGTCCTAGGAAAGCATGGGGTTGGGAATCCCAACAGTAATGGTTTGCTACTGTTACAAATGTGCGTAGAAATAGATTTGTGTGTCATGAATACAGTGTTTCAACTAAAGAATAAGTATAAAACGACATGTATGCACCCTGGTTCTAAGAAATGGCATCTTATAGATTACATCCTCACCAGGAAACGAGTGACTAGGGACTTTGCTATTGTACGAGTGATGCATGGTGCAGAGTGCTGGACTGATCATAGGCTTTTGCGCGCCAAGGTGAATTTTGCCTAAGGTTAAAGCAAATAATGTCAAATTACCCAAACGGATTGATGTGAATAAGTTTAAGATTCTGTTAGTATGCAGTGAGTTTGTGAGTGAGATAAATAATTTGTCCTTTGATGGAAGCTGAAAGTCATTCAAAGAAAGAATGTACGAGAGTTGTAGTAACATTCTTGGCTTTGTTGCAAAAACACACCTAGATTGGTTTGGCAATAATGATGAAGAAGTTAATCTTATTTTAGAGGAGAAGCGAAAGGCATTTAACATGCTGCAAAATGTTGACATGTCAACGAACAGGACAGTGGCTACATATCTCAAGGCAGTAAAAGCAACAGTGCAGAGGAATCTATGGATGATGCAGGAAAATTGGTAGAGTGATGGATGCGATAAAATCCAAGAAGCCTCAAATGCTACCAATTCCAAACTATTTACTCTCTCTTGAAAAAAGTTTATGGACCAGTTTCATCAAAGGTTGCACCACTTCGGAGCAAGGATGGCACAAATTATTAACAAATCCTAAAGATATTGTTGGTAGATGGAAAGAACATTTTGAGGAGTTGCTCAATAGACCCACTAAAGTTGATCTCTCTTTTCTTGATAATATATCCGAGAGACCAATAAAACATAGCAGAAATTCCAAACCTGGCTGAAATAAAAGCAGCGATCAGGAAATTGAACAAAGGAAAGGCCCCTGGTATGGATGGACTCGGTGCAGAGATATATAAATATGGTGGTGATCATCTTTGTGCAATGTTGACGGGTGTGATTCAGAGGGTTTGGCAAAGTGAAGAGGTTCCTCCGGATTGGTGTGATGCAACTTTGGAGATACTATATAAATCTAAAAGTGGAAAGGATGTCTGTGATAATTATCGCGGCATCTATCTGTTAGCTGTTGCTGGAAAGGTCCTCTGTAGGGTAATGCTGGATAGATTGCTTCTGCACATTGCTGATGAGGTTCTACCAGAATCGCAATGTGGGTTTAGCGATAGTAAGAGTACTATGGATATGATATTTTCGGCTAGACAATTGCAAGCGAAGTGCATCGAGCAGGATATGGACTTATACCAGGTTTTCATTGATCTAACAAAAGCGTTTGATTCTATCAATAGAATTTCACTTTGGGAGATCCTAAAAAAGCTAGGATGCCCTGAAAAATTTGCGAGAATACTTAGACAATTTCATGACAAGATGGAAGTGAGAGTTAATGTTGGAGGTACCTTATCAGATCCGATCTTTGTAGAAAATGGTGTAAAGCAAGGTGATATTCCTGCTCCTACACTGTTTGCTATATATTTCGCAATAGTCTTTCAAATAGCTTTTAAAGATTGCCCTAAAGGAGTCTATAAAAGATAGAGGACAACAGGAAAACTGTTTAATCTCAAAAGACTCTGTACCAAAACGCAAGTTCTGCATTCTCACCTTGTTGAGTTTCTGTATGCAGATGATTGTGACCTGTTGGCACATTCTCAGAAAGATATGCAGCACATGGTGAATACGATTTCTGCAGCATGTGCAGCATTGGGTCTAACAATCAATCTAAAAAGAAAACTGTTATAATGTACCAGCCCGCTTCCTCCAAGATGTATGTGGAACCTTTTATAACTGTGAATAGTCAAAGGTTGGAGACTGTGCCTAGATTTATTTATTTAGGAAGTACCTTGAGCACTGCTGGTCTTGATGGTGAAATTTCATACAGAATCAGCAGGGCTAGTGGTGCTTTTGATAGGCTTGATAGGCATCTCTGGAAACAACATAATATATCTTCAAGAATTAAAGTGAAGGTGTATAACACATGCGTCCTCCCATCTTTGCTATATGGAAGTGAGGCATGGGTTGTTTACCGTAGGCATTTAAGGCAGTTGGAACGATTTCATTAATACTGTCTGAGAAAAATTTGGGAGATAAGCTGGAAAATGTAATGTGGGGGTGCTTGAGAAGAGTGGCAGTTGTATAGAGTCAATGATTTTGCAAAGACGTTTGAGGTGGGGGAGGGTATTTGGTAAGAATGAGTGATGAGCGACTGCCCAAGCAGCTATTGTATGGTGAGCTGGAAGATGGCAGGAGACCAGCGCATAAGCCTAAACTAATAAAGACAGGAATTGAAGATGATAATTGGAAGGGGGAGGCACAAGACCGTGATGGATGGAGGAAGATAGTGCATGATGGTTGTTCAAGGTTTGAGAGGGAGAGAGTGAAGTATGAGAGAATTAGGAGGGGGCTTAGAAGTGGGGAACCTGTGGAAAGTGAGAGAGTGTTGCTTTTTATATGTGTGGTTTGTGGGCAGATGTGTTTGAGTCGTGCAAGCCTGGTGAGCCATCAAAATTCTCATAGAAATCGGCCCATGATAAATAAAGATGTGGCTATTAAAATTCATAACAGAACGTGTGTAAAATGTGGAAGGGCGTGCCTCTCAGTTGGAGGTCTAAAATGATATGTTAAGAGAGTGCATATGGTGGCACCTGTTGCTCCTGCCAGCCAGCACAGTTGTCTAGTGTGTAATAAAATGTGTAAAAGCTTGACCGGGCTTAAAAGTCATATAAGGGCATTACATGGCAACAATCATGAATAATTTCAGTAGGTCTTCTTGGCAATGGCTTTTCTCATGTAACGAGGATGCAGCTGTTATATCATTCAAATACAGTAGTAGTTGAATAATATACTTAAGGCTGTAATTTACTAACACGCAGCATTTTTCAGTTCTTAAAAACCAAATTAAAAACTGTTAATAATTTTGAAGAGGACTGGTCCCTAGCTACATTTTGGCATAACAAAATTGAGATTTGGTCCAGTAGAAAAAAGCTTACATCAAAATTTGTAGTAACGTTATAGGAGAGTAAGTAATGCCACCAATCAAGCACAGTTCTAAATAACATTTTTATTTTAAAAGCAAAATATATTTATCTTACCTTCAATGATAGAAGAAAGCATGAAGAATTTCAGAGTTTTGGCCTCATACAATAAAAAATTATATCAAAAAAGTTTTTAGGTAAAATATCATGAAAATAAATAAGGCAAAAATTTTATTCAAGTGTGAATATAGTTCTATAAGGGACTTTTAATATATGCCACCGGCATCATCGAGGTAAGGAAAAAAATATCAATGACACCTCTAATTGACACATTTGACACACTATTAATTAGCATAATAGCATAGCCTAGAAAAACATGGATTACATGGAAAAATGTGAGCAAGGAAAATAATATTCTTAAGATTATAAAACTGGAGGACAAGTTATGACACTTGGAAAAGTTCAGGACAAGTTATTATATCTGGTAAAGTACAGAGCAAGAAATTTTTTACTTAAAATATTACAGCTAAGGATAAAATTTGAATATTAAAAATTATTTGATTTTAAATTACAAAGTAATATTATAATTAAAAAAGGAACCATCGTTTTGTTAAAATATTGACACACTAGAATTCTTTAAAAAATGAGGACCAGAAGCACCAATATAGCTAAAGTTTTATGAAAAGTAGAATAGTATATATGGTAAGCAAATTCATTATGTAAAAAATAGGCATTGAGTCAAGACTAAAAATGTGAAGACTTGGCAATAACTTAGGCAATAACTCAAGCAAATTTTACTATGGGTTTGTTGTTATAAGTAGATTTTACTGTAATATATAACTAATTTTTATATTATTTTATTCATTGTACTAAATAATTATGTACTACTTTTATTTTTTATAACCTATTTTCAAATTTCTAATTATTAATTAATAATTTTAAAAATGAATGTTTTTAAAGTGCAAAAAATATTTTGAGTTATTTTAAAAAATTTTTAATGGAAGTAACAAGTAATAACAAATAGAAGTAATAACTTGTAATAAAATTTTTAGTTTTAATGAAAGCTAATATTTTCTAGATCTAAATATTTTATTTGAAAATTTATCCTTGGTCAGATGTTTAACAAATTGACCAGGCACAACATACACACACACACACACACACACACACACACATATATATATATATATATATATAATATATATAAACACACATACATATATATAAAAATGGTAAAGTACAGGACAAGCTATTACACTTGGAAAGGTTCAAGACAAGTTATTATTTCTGGTAAAGTACAGAACAAGAAACTTTTACTTAAACTATTGTAGTTAGCTACAATAGTTTAAGTAAAAGTTTTCTTGTTCTGTACTTTACCAGAAATAATAACTTGTCTTGAACCTTTCCAAGTGTAATAGCTTGTCCTGTACTTTACCATTTTTATATATATGTATGTGTGTTTATATATATATATATATGTATGTGTGTGTGTGTGTGTGGTGTGTGTGTGTGTGTGTGTGTGTGTGTGTGGTGTGTGTATGTTGTGCCTGGTCAATTTGTTAAACATCTAACCAAGTAACTAATCGATCGTACGTTTAATGTATTGGTTAAGCAATTTATCAGTTGTTTATATGACTGGCTTCCCTACCACTCGTTCCCAAGTTTGCAGATCTTGGAGTAAGCGGGAGGGAAGTCACCGAGTCACTGGGAAGCTGCGAATAGCGACGAATTAACTTTTACTAATAAACAAACAAACAACCGATCGATTGTTTAACCAACACTTTAAACAAAACGATCGATTAGTTAGTTGGTTTGATATTTAACCAACAATAAAGAAGTGGAATTGTACCTGTGCACGTGTTATTATTCCTGGCGAAATTATACTCTTAAGGCACAACAAAATTTGTTTCAACACACGAATTCATATAAACGATCTTGCAAAGCAGATACGAAAAGAAATATATCTACATACATTCAGAGAGAAAAACAGACAGATAAATATTTAGATAGATAGATAGATAGACAGACAGACAGACTGATAGATAGATAGATAGATAGATAGATAGATAGATAGATAGATAGATAGATAGATAGATAGATAGATAGATAATAACAAGAACACACACACATATATATATACATACATATATGTGTAAGTGCATGCAAGTTTAGCTTTATGAATACATACATACACATACACGCAGATATACGGGGGGGGGGAGAAAACATCGAAAGCCAGAGAGAGAGAGTGGTGGAGAGTGAGAAAGCAGGAGAGGGGAAGTTAGTAGACTGACTAGCATTGAACAGAATCAGTAACGGAACCAAGCGGGCCTCCGGTATAACAGCAAGTTCGGCTTTTCTTTTGTCATTGAATATGTCAAACAGTTGAATGATAACATTTTCCCAACACCGCCCATGAACTTCCGCGCTTTTGCACAGCAAATGATAAATAAATATACAATAAATATAATGAAAACAATGAAAGGCAGAAAAATCGAAGATAAATCTCTTTTTGCCATGAGGAATTTGACAACCAAATAACCCTTACTAATTCCTTTCTTTTTACATACGAATGAAATTGTGAGAAGTTCAATTTTAATAAGTGCTACAAGTTTTTCCTCTTCTTTTACCATGTACACAGACTCATCATTAACACCTATAATATTGATTTCAAATTTTGGCACAAGGCCTTCAATTTCAGAGAAAAGGTTAAGTCGATTACATTAACCCCAGTATTCAACTGGTACTTAATTTATCAATCCTGAAAGGAGGAAAGGCAGAATCGACCTCGGCGGAATTTGAATTCAAAAAGTAAAGACGGACGAAATACGAGGGACGTTCAATAAGTAATGCCTCTGACCCACTTGCAGTTGTTGAATCTAGCTGAAAGTTTGCATGTGCAATTATTTATATCTCTTTATAGTAAGTGGCAAATTACAGCTCTGAATTCACTGTGGTTTCTGATTTAAAGGTGTTTGAACCGAGTCAAGTGTGAAATGGAGCCTGTTGAGTGTCGAGCAGTGATCCGGTTTTTGTATTTGAAAGGACGCACACCACGGGAGACTTTTGATGAAATGAAAGTAACTTATGGTGATGATGCCCCATCATATGACCTTGTAAAACGCTGGCATCGTGAATTCAAACATGGTCGGAACTCTGTGGAAACAGCTCCCAGATCTGGTCGCACCCTTCTGCCATTGATGAGGCATCTGTCCGTCAAGTTGAGGCTGCCATTTTGGAAGATCGACGCATATTCACCAAATAGCCCATTAGGTCAAGATTAGTACCGGGTCTGTGGAAACTATCATTCATGACCATTTGCATATGCAAAAGGTGTCTGCCAGATGGATTCCCAGGTTGCTCACGCCTTTCCAGAAGCAAGAACGCGTCGAGTGCTCGAGGGTGAATTTGGAGATGTGCCAAGAAGATGAGTCAAACTTTTTCAAAAGACTGATTACACAGGATGAAACCTGGGTCCATCACGATGATCCAGAGACCAAAGCCCAGTCAATGCAGTGGAAGCACCGTGACTCACCCCCTCCAAAGAAGGCAAGGGTGCAGCCCTCCGCTGGCAAGGTCATGCTCACAGTCTTCTGGGACCAGGACGGAGTAGTGATGACAGATTTCCTGGCAAAGGGTACCACAATTGCAGGAGCCTATTATGCTTCGCTTTTGAGGAAATTAAGAGAAGTTATCAAAATCAAGAGGCGGGGCAAGATCAGCAAAGACATCCTCCTCCTGCAGGACAACGCTCCGGTCCACAACTCGCTTGTCGCCAGATCAGAAGCACAGAATTATGGCTATGAACTCCTCCCCCATCCCCCTACTTTCCTGACCTCGCACCCTCTGATTTTCACCTCTTCCCAGCCATGAAGTTGTTTTTGAAAGGAAAGCGTTTCCCAGATGATGCAGCCTTGATATCTGAAGTCACGTCGTGGTTGGAGGACCAAGCTGGGGTCTTCTACAAAAACGGTCTTCAGAGCTGCATCAAACGATGGGAGAAATACGTAACTCTGTGTGGTTCCTATGTAGAAAAAGACTAATAACTGTGCCAAGTTTCGTTGCTCTACTGCTATGGGAAGTGGGTCAGGGGCATTACTTATTGAACGCCCCTCGTACCACTAATCATTTTGCCCGGCGTGCAAACGATTCTGCCATTTCGCCACCATATTACCTCCTAAAATATTATCAGTAATACTACCATCACTATAAGCAACAATGTCAACATTGGTAATACCCAGCCAAGTCAGAGGAGCAGGTGGTCGTTAAAGTAGTTGCCTTATTAACGGTAGGATCCTATCACTGAGATTTTTGCATTTTACGAACCAGCAAAGAAATCTCTCACCTTGCTCGAAATAGCAGCTAAATCTTGTTCATGTAACGCACTAATATCTTACAAAAAGGAAATATTCATTGGATAATACAATACTACATGAGAGTAGAGTTAACTAAAAAGAATTACCTTTGTCATGCTCGTCATTGCTATCTAAATAGTAAGATCACAATGACAGAATATTCCATTTTCTCTCTCTCTGTCTCTTAACGGATCTTCGCGATCCAACGCATCAGTGCTTATCTCTAGATTTTGTATTATGAAGTGGATAAATGACAAACTACCCCATGGACAAGACGCCAGAGGACACGACACTACAATATAATGAATTATTCGTCAGTTTTACAATAAATCCAGTGCATACATCGATGTGAAACTTGCAGTTTGGTAAACTGGATTGCTAACTGCTATGTTTATTGACCACAAACAATGAAGTGCTTATGGGAATGTACGAAATCTGGTTATCTAAATTACTATTTTCCTGTTCATATATTCGTTATGACAAGATGCCAGCCTTTCTAGCTACCTATGGGAAATTAGGATTATTGTTATTAATTTTGCATATATTGCGCTTAACTAAGCTCGCTCTCTGCTGTGCGTTCAGTAAACAAGTAAGTGCCTATTCATGCAGCATCTACATTGCTGGAGATGTTCTAACAGAAAACAGTTTGAAAATCGTTCTCTTTAAATTTACTAACGATTCAGCTACTTAAGAACTATGTTATGTCTCACAGTATTCCTTTATTCCTTTATTATTTTACTCATTTCAGTCACTGGAGTGTGATACCGATAGAGGGCCACTTTCAAGAGCACAGTTGATTATACACACACGCACACATTTCCCCCCCTACACACACGCACTCAATACACACACAAAAACAGATATGCATATATGGTGGACTTGTGCACAATTTCTGCCTACCAAAATCCACGCATGAAGCATTGATAAACCCAAAGCTATGATTGGTGATTGTTGCCAAAGATGACCCGCAATGAAATTGAACCCAGAACCTTGTGAATGTGAAGCGATTCGATTTTCTTTTTGAGATAATCATGCTTGCACTGTACTGTCCAATAAAATCATGGTCGAAATCGAAGCTGTCATATTTCTATTTATATATATTATGTTATTATTGAATTTTCACACGCACGCGCGCACACACACGCACACACACACACACATACACACACACAATGTAAGTTGCAATTCCCACTACATTCTGCTTGTACATACTGATTGGTGACTGAAGCTTCTTGAACGACTATTATCGCCACAACGACATTGGCACTAAATCTACCAACTCCACAATCACAATTACTTCACTAATCCTTTATCTTCCTGTCATCATCTGACTGTTCTTTCGTTTTCTTTCCTCCTCGCTCTCTTTCAGTCGTCTACCCTAGCTTTGCCGAAGACACAGTCATCAACTTGTCTTTAGCGTGAGATATGCTTGTTTAGGCTTCTTTCATCCCTTCTGCTTTCACATATAATAAAGAGAAGACAGAAAAGGAAAAGAAAAAAATTATGAAGAGGCATGAGAATATTCGTTATTGGTATTTAACATTTTTGCCAGACTAGCTAATTGGTAACAGAGATCGAATCTCATTGCTGAAATATTGAAGAGATCAATTTCTGTCACGCGGGACGGATTTTTTTCAGGAAGCCCTTGAAAATTAGAAAACAAAAACATATATTTCTAGATATTTATTCGTAAATTTAGGACAGCATTTTGACCGAATGTGTATAAATGATGCATTTCTGAGACAGATTCAGCGGGACACAGTGTGAACACACTGATTTTCTCCCTCTTTCTTCCTACCTCTCTCTCCCTCCTCTCTCTCTTCCTCTCGCTCTTTCTCGCTCTCTCATTAACTTTTCCTCTCTTTCTTGCTCTCTCTCACTGCCACACACAGGCACATACATGTATTTAATATTTTTGTTCGAGGTGTCACAGTGACACAAAACAACACAGTAAGTATACCAGATTACTGCAAGACAGCTCTCTATTCGGATATTGCAATTTGAGCAGCTGGTTGCAGATTTTACACATAAAACACGTGAACATGGCGCTGAAGTGCACAGAAGAAGGTAAGTGGAAGCTGTTGAACCATGTCTTACGGGAAGATGGGAAGATGGAAGAGATATAGATAGAGAGAGAGAGAGAGGTGGGAGAAGAGAGAGAGAGAGAGGTGGGAGAAAGAGAGAGAGAGGTGGGAGAAAGAGAGAGAGAGAGAGAGCTAGGCCACTTATTACTGATACACATGGGCATCATCGCATGGCAGATTAACCTGGTTGGTTCAAGTAAGAATAAAAACGGGAAGGTTGTCGGTCTCTAATGTCTGGGTTGCATATAGTTATGGTGGATTGAATAATGATAAATATACAATGAAACTATTTGGCTGAGTTGTCAGTCATGGAGTTCCTTTGTCAATTTCACTGTGCCTTAAGGAATATATAACAATGATATATATATATATATATATATATGTATGTACGTATGTATATGTATATGTATATATATATATATATATATATATATTATATATATATATATATATATTATATATATAATATATATATATATATATATATATATATGCATATATATAGATAGATATACACATATGCACAAGCACAGAACACACTTACACACACACATACACGTGCGTATTAAACCATTCCAGTCATGTGGCTGGTGGGGCGTAGAAGATTACGTCCGACCAGAACTTATGTCATTTGACTTCGGAAGAAAAAAATATGGGAGAGTAAAACTGGATTTTAACAAAGAACTTGAGGAGAAGTACCCAAATACCATAAGGGTCTTTTTAAAACGAAGCTCCGACGATTCTAGTACCATCTACTCACCAAACATAACTGTATGAATATAAAACTCTTTCTCGTTCTCTCACTCTCTCTCTCTCTCTCTCTCTCTCTCTCTCTCTCTCTCTCCCTATCTTTCTTTCTATCTCACTCACACACAGATATGTGCGCGCGTGCGCGTGTGATGATGAAGCTAAGGGAAAATTGTTCAGCGGTGCGTTGTGCATAGTAAATAGAAATAGAGTAGAGTCTCACATGATGTAATATACTGAATGGAAACAGACAGACAAGCACACACACACATACACATGCATACTGACATATATGTGAGATAATGTGATGTACGTATATATATATATATATATGTGTGTGTGTGTGTGTGTGTGGTGTGTGTGCGTGCGCGCGCATGTGTATGCGTGAGTATATATGTTAATCTATCTGTATATATATATATATATATATATATATGTGTGTGTGTGTTCAGAGAGAGAGATAGATAGATAGATAGATAGATAGATAGATAGATAGATGCACACACATATATGTGGGTGTGTATACTTATGATTGTGAATGAGTGTTATGTATGTATTTATGTATATATATATATGTGTGTGTGTGTGTGTGTGTGTGTGTGTGTGTGTGTGTGTGCGTGCGTGTACACACAAAAACGTACACACAAAAACAGATATAATTACTACACTCACTTATAATGAGAAAGCAAAGGAAAGAGAAGAATGGGCTGGTGGTTGAGTGGGATTATTTCATTGCTCTGCTGTAAATTAACCCTAACTACTTATGTGGATAGAATGTGGAAATTTGCAGGCGATTACAATTTAACAGAAGCGCAAGTAGATTGTAGTTAAATTTATTAGCCGAAAAGAAGATTTCTGGATCAATTAGTCTAGCTGTACAATGTCGTATGTTCAGTGATTTAACGAACGTAGGAAACCTCATGTGGCCTTGCTTAATATGGGTGAACGATCAACTGCGATAGCTTAAATAGGTTTCGAGGAGATGTTACACACACACACAATTTTATATATATATATATATATATATACCCTCGTATAGATGCACAATAAAGATGTGTGTGTTCGTATGGTATTTCAGTGTATATAGAGGAAGGGACATGAAGATGATTATGGAAAAATAAATGCAATACAAGAGATGGAAAGATACACGTTTGAGTCGCTCTTTCTGTCAGCACCATTCAGCACGTTCTTTCTCTCTCTCTCCCTGTCTTCAAGCTTATGTATACGAGCACGTGCGCGTATTTATATATATATACACACACAAACATATATATACATATGTATGTATATGAATACAGACGCACACACACACACACACGCACACACACACACACACACAAACACTCATACACACATATTGACGGATTGATGCGAACAGGAAAATAGGGATATAGAAGGCACTGGAAATTTAACTCAGCGGAAAGAAAGAAAGAAAGGAAAGAAGGAAGGAAAAAATAAAGAAAGAAAGATGATAATGGTGACGATGTTGATGATGATGATGGTGATGATGATGATGATGATGATGATGATGATGATGATGATGATGATGATGAGGAGGAGGAGGAGGAGGAGGAGTATGATAGTGGAAATACGTTTGGATGTTAATTAGTTGCTCTTGTATGTCTATATTGTGGCCTGGCTGCATCGCTCGAAGGGGTTATCAAAAGGCTATGCAATACATTCTATTGCCTTATATAGCGTTCAGAGTTCCAATCGCACCCATATCAGCCTTGCTTTTCATAGTCCCAGTTCAGACGAAATAGGTAAGAGTGAAAAACTGGAACCAATACATTCTCCTATTCCTATTGCAAATCATGTGACCGATCTAACTTGTACCTTTTACTTGTTTCAGTCATTAGGTTGTGGCTATGCTCGGGCACCGCCTTGAAGAATCTTTAGTCGAATGTATCGACCCCAGTACTATTTTTTTTAAAGCCTGGTACTTATTCTATCATTCTGTTTCGCCGAACCGCTAAGTTACGGGGATATATACACAGCAGCACTGATTGTCAAGTGGTAGGTGGGCATATACAGGCATAGACACAGACACATAAAGACATGCGCACGCAAGCACGCACACACATATTTTCCTATATACAGTTGGCTTCTTTCAGTTTCCGTCTACCATATACACTCACAAGGCTTTGGTCAGTCCTTTCTGTATTTTACTGAGCCTTCTTTCGAATTCTTTGCTAAAGCACATAAATGACTTGGTCAATGAAATCCAAAAGCAAACATGGCCTTTCTCCCCATGAAGGTTCAGAAATAGCTGTGCACCTCAAAATACTTTTCATACAATACCCGTGATCGGAAGCTTAATATATATTCGGCCAACTTCACACACATTTTGCATTCCGTTTGTGGAATGTGTTAGACTTTCATAGTCTGAAGATTGTATGAGGTTTTAGTGAGATAAGAAACTACTGATGCGTTAAGATATACAATCACTATGTCAATATATATAGTTTATTCTACACTTATATTGTTCATGTAAATTTCTTTACAGTATATGTATATGTAAGTGTGTGACTGTGTATCTGTGTATGCAGATGGAGTGTGCAGCAGCGTACGTGTGAGTGTGTGCATTCATGTATGTGTGTGAGTGTGTGCACCCATTCCTGTGTGTGTAATGTCAAAATAATACCTAACTGGACACGTTTATAACAATTGGCCTTTGCTTCTATATACATTATATAGATATGTGTGAGTGTGCGTGTATGGCATGTGTGTATGTGTGTGTGTGTATTTATGTACACATATTATTTTGCATCAACTGTTATCATCAGTTAACAATCTTCCGCTTATTTCACCCAGCATCTAGAACATTCACATTTCATAAGTTGGTGTGAAGAAATCACATCAGAACACTGTTCAAGCAGACAGAATTAAGAGTTAAATGTTGAGAAATAAGTAATGAAAAAAAATAGTAATATGGCGATAACCTCATCTGATGTCTTCCAACAAATCACTCACGATATATTCACCGTCCGTTTCTCTATCTCTGCAGTTTCTTCGAACCCTTTCATAATTTCATCATTCTTTCTTTGTCGATTTTATTTCTCTCTTTATGTATTTCTTTCTTTCCTTCTTTCTGTTTCCTTTTTTTTATCTTCATCTTTCTTTGTTTCATTCTTCTGTATACTTTGTATTGGAACAATAAGTGTCTGAACATATGTATGAATACATATCTATCTATCTATCTATCTATCTATCTATCTATCTATCTATCTATCTATCTATCTATCTATCTATCTATATCTATCTATCTATCTCGCTCGCTCGCTCTCTCTCTCTCTCTCTCTCTACATATATATATATATATGTATTCTTTTACCTGTTTCAGTCATTTGACTGTGGCCATGCTGGAACACCGCCTTTAGTCGAACAAATCAACACCAGAGCTTATTCTTTGTAAGCCTAGTACTTATTCTATCGGTCACTTTTGCCAAACCGCTAGGTTACGGGGACGTAAACACACCAACATATACAAGCGCGCGCGCGCACACACGCATACACATGTATTTGTATATGTGTGTGTGTGTGTGCACGTGTATGCGTGCATAAATATAATACATGCACATACGTATGTATATACAAATATTGTGACTGTATGGTAAGAAGATTGCTTCCCAGCTACCTAGCTACAGGTTCAGTCCTACTGTGTGGTATGTGTCTTCTACTACAACTTCGGGCCGACCAAAGCCTTGTGAGTGGATTTGGTAGACGGGAACTGAAAGAAGCCCATCGTAAATACACACACACACATATGTTTGTATATATATATATATATATATATATGTATATACACGCATCTGCGTGTGTGTGTATATATTATATATATATATAAATTAGCAGAATGAGATAAAAATGTGATACATATAGTAGCAAGCGCATCAGTCCTTTGGATTGGACGGTTTAATTTGCTTTAGTGGTATCTTTTTCACCAAATAATTGAACAACCGAGAATGTTTATGTGTAGCACGACAATCTGTTTCCGATTAACCTAGGAACGGAAAATCAAATTGAAGGCTGGTTATTGTGGAGGTCGTTGCACTTTAATGATCATAGGTGCAAGCGATTCAAAGTAGCGCTACTGAAGTGTTTTGGGAGTAGATTACAGATAATGATTACAAAATAATAATTTTACATGAAAGCGAAATGTCTTGTCAGAAACAACCACACCAACGGTGTAAAGAAATTAAAGGAAGATGTTGAGACTTCCCCTCTGCGAGTTTTTTTTTTTTTCAACAGCAAAGGAGATATATTTTTGGCGAGACAAGCTAACAAAAGCCTCTTTATTCT
>NC_043007.1:57395761-57403261 GCF_006345805.1 Octopus sinensis | reverse complement strand
CTCTCGGCCAGATTTCATTAAAAAATCATTGATTTACAGACGATGTTGTGGATCATGCTTATGGCGCTGCACACTAATTTAATTTGGACAATAAGGTATTTGATGTTGCGCTTTCTATGATATTCTCAACAGCATTACTGTGCAAGTAGATTGAGATTTCATTTGCCAATATTGATTTCTCATTGCTACACAATATTTGTAGGTGTGTTGTACCCGTCTTATTGTTTGATGCCAGCTGAAATGCTAATTAATTATTGCTTAATTGGAATTCAGTACAACACTGATTTTCCTGCTACCTTGGTTCCAGACTATTTCTGGAATACCAACTTTGATGGTCTGACTGCTGCTGCGTTATCAATAACCAAATCGTCTCGACTGACCTTTCATTAATTACTAGAAACATTATAAAGGCGGATACATTCTCCCCACCCATCAACTACGATAATATGACGGTGCAAATGCATAAATCGAAATCTAACATCACGTGCTGACTTCTCAATCCTTGGATATCTTCCTCCGGACTTTTCTCAAACGTAATCATGAAGGGCATATGTTTACGAGTCCATCCAGCATACTTGAACACTGTATTCTCCACAGTGAATTAAGCTCTCCGTTAACATGCTATTCATGGCTATGTTTCGAGGTGCTTTCCTTAGAACGTTAGGTTTAGTTTTAACATTTTCACCTTCATATTATTATAGCTGGGACGCAAGCAGAGTATTTCACCTTCGTAAGACGTTTCTAGAGATTAAACACAAATGTGGCGTGAAGATTTGATATAACAAACGTCTGTGGTAATATGGCGGCTGTCATCTACGATCTTACCTAATTTAACAGTATAACATTAATTAATTAAGTACTCCTCTTAAGATTAAAGCTTTAAGGATTGATTGCTACTTTCATTAAACAATTACAAATACGTGGTTCTATACGATTAAACGGAACATCCTGCAGAAGGACTCTGTCAGGATTGGTAGCTGTTTTATAGTTGACAGTCTTATTTGAACTCGAAGGGATTGGCGAGGCTAGACTAATGCTCTATGATATTAGTTTTGCTTGTTGCACAAATCTAGACCGCAAGATTATTAATGAGATTAACATAGAGTGGCTTGTAAAGTATTTGTGTGCCGGAAGCACGCAATGCACTTTAGTAGACCTATTGGAAGTCTTCAACATTCTCCATATTTCGGACAACTGCTCAGTCCATTCCAGGATTGATCTGTTGTATAAGAATAATGTATATACACCTTACTTAACACTTAAATTTACATACTTTATCAGCCATGAATACCAAGGAATTCCGCTCTCAATAAAGGCTAAGAACCACTCACTTTTCATGAAGAGAAAGACAAGTTCAAAGTCCCTCTCTTGAATGTGGGTATATTCTGGTAAAATTATTTTACACAGATGTTCTCATTAAATGCAAGAGTTATAATACCTATATATACTGGCCCTCCGTCGGTCATGACGACGAAGGTTCCTGTTGATTTGATCGACGGAACAGTCTGCTCGTGAAATTAACGTGCAAGTGGTTGAGCACTTCACAGACACGCGTGTCCTTAACGTAGTTCTCAGGAAGATTCAGTGTGACACAGAATGTGAGAAGGCTGGCCCTTTGAATTATAGGTACCACGCATTTTTGCCAGCTGAATGGACTGGAGTAATATCAAATAAAGTGTCTTGCTCAAGGTCACAACGCGAACCGAACTTACGACCTTACAATCGTGAACCAAATACCCTAACCAGAAACCCATAATACCTATATCATGCCTATAATAATATTTTGTATTATAGGCATAAAACCTGAAATTGTGGGAAGGGAGACCATCGATTACATCGACCCCAATGCTAACTGGTACTTATTTTATCGACCCCGAAATTATGAAAAGTAAAGTCGATCCTGATGGAATTTGAAGCCAGAACGTAACGACGGAGGAAATATTGCAAAGCATTTTGCCCGGCGTGCTAACGATTCTGCCAGCTCACCACCTTCTTTCATACATATGATAATCATTTCTAATCTAGGCACAAGCCCGAAATTTTGTGGAGAGGGGGCCAGTCGATTAGATCGATCCAAGTACGAAATTAGCACTTAATTTATCGACCCCGAAAGGATGAAAAGCAAAGTCGACCTCGGTGGAATTTGAACTCAGAACGTAAAGACAGACGAAATACCGCTAAGTATTTCTCCTGGCGTGTTAACGTTTCTTATTTCTTTATTGCCCACAAGGGGCTAAACATAGAGGGGAAAAACAAGGACAGACAAACTGATTAAGTCGATTACATCGACCCCAGTGCGTAACTGGTACTTATTTAATCGACCCCGAAAGGATGAAAGGCAAAGTCGACCTCGACGGAATTTGAACTCAGAACGTAGCTGCGGACGAAATACCGCTAAGCATTTCGCCCGGCTTGCTAACGTTTCTGCCAGTTCGCCGCCTTCTTTCATACATATAATAATAAAAATAATTTATGATATAAAAACACAATTTCCAATCTACAACTTTATCGTAGATTTGTAGAGAATAATATAATTGTCAACAAAGGTAAATGTTTATATGAATGAACTTTCTTGGGTCTAGATTTTTCATGTGATTTCAAGGACAAAATTGTAGAAATACGTGAAGAATATCAGACACTTGTGTGAGTGGAAATTTCAATTTCATCGAAATAATTTGGTCTTTCGACACGTTCACAGATTTGAAGACCACGGGAAACATTTGGGCCCAAGAATGTTTATTCATTTACACATTCAATTAGATTTCTTTTATTGTTTTATCCTTTTACTTGTTTCAGTCATTTGACAACAGCCATGATGGAGCACCGACTCGAAGGGGTGTAGTCGAACAAATCGATCTCAGGATTTACTTTTTAAGCGGTCACTTTTTCTGAACCGCTAAGTTACGGCGATATTAACACACCAAGACCGATTGTCAAATGATGGAAGGAGAAAACACAGACACAACGACATACACATATTAAAATATACGAAGTGGTATCAAAAAATTCCCGGACTAGTTATGTTTAAAAAAATACTTAAGCTTTCATATCATCTCTTTCAAAATAGTCGCCTTGCGCAGCAATACACAGATCCTGGTGCCCCTGCCAGTTTTGGAATCCAGCTTGGAAGTCGTTTTCCGTAAGAGAGTTGAGGACCTTCTGCAATTCGTCCTGGATCTCGACAACATTGCTAAAACGATAACCTTTGAGCTGCATTTTAATCTTGGGGAAGAGATAGAAGTTAGCAGGTGTGGAAGAATTGGGCGGGTGTGGAAGCGATACCATGTTGTTTTTGGTGAGAAACTCACGAATGAGGAGAGGTCTGTGACAGGGTGCAATGTCGTGGTGAAGAATCCAATTCTTCGCGCTCCACAGACCCGGTCGCTTTAGCCGAATCTCCTCCCTCAAACACTTCGAAACGCCGCAGTAGAACTCTCGATTGACGGTCTGGCCCTGGGGGAGGAATTATCCATGCACAATACCATTGATGTTGAAAAAAACGATGACCATGCACTTGATTGAGCTTTGGCTCTTCTTCGGTCGTGGAGATGAAGGGCTCCTCCATTGTGACGAATGCTGTTTTAGATCCAACTCTCGTCACCGGTGATGATCCTCGACGTGAAGGGTGAGTCATCAACGGAACGCTGATGAAGACCTCTACAGACTTCGATGCGATGTTCTTTCTGCTCATTTGTCACCTGGCGGGAGACAAATTTCGCAATGACACGCCGTATGTTCAACTGAGACGTTAAGATTGCCTACACGAACCCATACGACAGACCAACAACATCAGCAATGTCATTGATTGTCCTTCAATGATTCTCACACATAAGTTCATGAATTTTCTCCACTTTCCGATGGTGTCACTCGTGGCAGGTTTTCTAGGTCGCTCATCGTCTTTCAAGGATGTTCTTGCGCTTTTGAAGCGACCGTGCCACTCGAAACATTGCGTACGATCCATTGCCTCGTCGTCGTAAGATTGCCGAAGTATGTTCCATGTCTCTGTAGCAATCTTCCCAAGTTCAACGCAATATTTTACGTTGGCTCTTTGTTCCAACTTCCTGTCCATGACAAGATCGGAGACTACAGAATACACATGATCATAAAAACACAAATTTCACAACTTGTGAAGTAAACACAGCGATGTCACTCGGCACAGTGTCTTATGAAGGTCACTGTTCGTTCTCACTGAACACGCATTTGCATGTGTGCTGCCATCTGTTGGCGCGCTATAGGATTAGTTCGGTAACATTTTGATGCAATCTCTACATATATATGTGTGTGTGTGTGTGTGTGTGTGTGTGTGTGTGTGTGTGTGTGTGTGTGTGTGTGTGTGTGTGTGTGTGTGTGTGCGTGCGCGCGTGCGTGTGTGTGTGTGTGTGTTATATGTTATTTAGAGATAGAAGTCCCCATGCAAAACATCAAATCCTAATATACATCACACCATATAATAGAATTTTATTTTAATACTTACTAATCATATCTAAATTTCTCTGCTACACATGTTTCATGAGGTGCGTTTAACGTTCCTTAAACACGCAGTCTTTTACAGGAACATTTCTTAAACGCAACCACAATCGCCAGGCTTCTTAATAACTTTATTATAATTCAATACCAATTTCTATATTTTAATATTTTAACAGTTACGAATGTAATTAACAGACAAATATGCATATGGGCAAATAAATTCGCCGAACCTTGCTGTGCAAGCCATAATTTAGTTGATTAAAAATTAAAAATTAACAAAACTAAATTCAAACGTGACTTATGCCTATAAACATGCAGATAAATTAATAATATGTAGGAATGAAAATTACAATATATAATAGTGATGATATAATAATGAAAACAATGACAAAGAAAAATATATATTCGAATAAAAACTATTGTTAAAAGTGGACGTAAACAAATGCGAATGAATGACAAAATGCAAAAAGTTATGTAAACGAAATCAACGGAGAAAAAGATTTACAAATGATAAAATATACGCTCTAATTTTTACTTTGTAAATTATATTTTATCATTTGTAAATTTTTTTACACTCACTCACGCACACACACACACACACACACAAACACGCACATATATATGACGGGCTTCTTTTAGTTTCCGTCTATCAAATCCACTCACAAGGCTTTGGTCGGCCCGAGGCTATAGTAGAAGACACTTGCCCAAGGTGCCACGCGCAGTGATTGAACCCGGAACCATGTGATTTAGAAGCAAACTTCTTACCACACGGCCACGCCTACGCTTATATTCGTGTTAATTTACATTAAAATTCTGATATATTTGTACGTTTGTCAAAACGTCGGCAATTGAGTTCTCTGTGCTTTCACATCATAAAATATTTTGCATTATGCTATATTACTACATTATATCATTCGAAATTAATCCACAGACTTGTAAATTCAGATGTTCTTTATTGTTTGATGTTTAAAGGTAGCGAAATTCCTTACTTCCAAATATTTTGGATATGGATATGGAACCTCACATTTTCAAACCTTATTCCATCACTTACCACGCTAATCTTTTCAATGTTTCTCTTTTTTCCGTTTCTTATTCTTTTCTGCCAGCATTTCATTTTCACTTTATGCACAACTGTGTTAAACAATACCAGCTGATATTTCAAATATTCATTTTCAACAGCCGTTTCAATAAATCACAGAACTAATCATTTATTATATAATCATTTAACAATATAATTATACAAAACATGAGGATCAGACTTACTAGGATACTTTTTGAGATATGAAATTTCAATTTCCATAGCTTTGCGCGGAGGCGGTACTATGGCCACTGACATGTATCCGGAGCATGGTTATTGCTAGTTGAAAACTATTCCCAATATTTCACGCTCATACCCATATTAGGCATTATACGCAATATATACACACCATAGGCGCAGGCCTAGCTGCGTGGTAAGACACTTGCTTCCCAACCACATGGTTACGGATTCAGCCTTCTACTATAACCCTATAGCCTTGGGCCGACCAAAGCCTTGTGAGTGGATTTGGCAGACGGAATCTGAAAGAAGCCTGTCGTGTGTATGTATATATATATATATATATATATATATATACGAGGGGTGTCTGAAAAGTCTTGAGCCTCAAAAAAAACAACATAGTACAAGACTTCTGATGATTTATTTTTCAGCATAGTCCCCTTTGATGACTGAACACCTTCTCCTGCGGTGCTGAAGTGACATTATCCCGGCGTAGAGGAACTCTTTTGTTTGAGACTCTAAGAAACTTCCTACAGTGTCTATGACATCATTGTCAGTGGCAAAATGGCAACCAGCCAGGACTTTTTTTATTTTTTGGAATATATGAAAGTCAGAGGGGGCTAAGTCTGGCGAATAAGGTAGATGGGGAACAAGTTCGTATCCATAATCACGAATTGTTGCCATGGCAACCACGGAGGTGTGGGCTGGAGCATTGTCGTGATGAAAAAGGACTCATCTGGTGAGCATTCCCGGCTCTTTTTCTTTGATTGCTTCCTGGAGGCATTACAGTAGCTGAGAATAATACAGTCCTGTTACGGTGTGACCCTTTTCAAGGTAATCGATCAGCAAGACACCTTGAGAATCCAAAAAAAAAAACTGACGCCATGACCTTGTCAGCTAAAGTAATGAACTTCTTTGGGGCAGGAGAAGATGTGTGCTTCCACTGCTTTGATTGTTCTTTGGTTTTAGGCTGGTAGTGATGAACCCAACTTTCGTCCGTAGTAATAAAACGAGCAAGAAAATTCTCTTCATCGGCTTCAAACAGTTCCAGTTTGCTGGTGGACAAAGTGCACCTGGTGCGTTTCTATTCGGGAGTCAAAAGGCGAGGGACCCACCTTGCAGAAACCTTTGAGAACCCAAGTTCTTTTGTCACAATGTTGTCTCCTCTTTCATTTGAGATGCCCAGTCTCTCAGCTATCTGGCGACATGATATTCGATGATATTGCATTATCATACCAAGAGCAAGGTCAATGTTGTCCTCGTTGGTTGCAGTTGGATGCCTCCTGCCACGCTGGAATTCATTTACCCAGAGTTTGACTGTTGCATATGAAGGAGCATTGTCTGTTAAGGTTCTCACCATATCTTCATGGATTTCTGATGGAGTCATGCCTTTCAAATGAAGGTACTTTATGACAGCACGATACTCAGTTTTCTCCAATTTCCTTGTAACCTCGACATTTGTTTATTCAAAAATCTGTAACAAAAAAAAATAAAATATCAGAATCATGAAAATGAGCAACAATACTCCGAAAAGACTGTACTTACCAGAAAAAATTGTTTCAGCTACCTAGCAGCCCCGTTTCTAGGTTCGGCTTAAAACTTTTCCTACACACCTCGTATATATATATATATATAGTTAATCCAAACAAGAAAACACAAAGAGAAAACACAACAAGGCGAGGACGTGGAACAAGTATAATATTATTGAACGCTCAGGAAAGAAGGAAAGAAGTAGGGTTTAACATTTCGAGCGGAGCTCTTCGTCAGAAACATAGGAA
>NC_043007.1:57378261-57390761 GCF_006345805.1 Octopus sinensis | reverse complement strand
TGAAATTAATAATAAATACATAACTCACACTCTCCCTCCTTCTATTTTTCTCACTCCCCTTTTGTCTCTCACCCTCCCATTCTCTCTCTGCCCTCTCTCTCACACACTCCTTCTCTCTCCATATATATATATATATATATATATATTTAGGCATAGATTATATATATACTTATATTTATACATATATATAGATTTTATATATATATATACATATATATCTTTGATATATTTAATATCTTTTAAGTGTTTCAGCTTTACAGCTGTGGTCGTGCTGGGGCACCACCGTTTGCTGTGCTACACCATTATTTGAAACCTCCTCTGGTGTGGCATTTGGTGAATGAAGGAGTTTGATGCCGCTGCCCACGTCTTTGTTTCCTGCCATGAGGTAGGCTCATCTGGAGCCCTTAACTCGAGGAGATCCAATTTTTGTTTTGAAGACACCTACATCTACACCATTCAGATCTCTCGCCCTTTTTCAAAGCATATTGAAGAGCTATGGGCCCTTAAACCAAAGCTGCTGCAGTATCTGGTCTTGTATTTTGATGGAGATGCTAGGAATTTTGGCACTATGCAGTGGCGCCTCGTTCTGCTATTTGCGTAAGTTTCAATGCCAAAGTTTGGTACAAGGCCTTCCAGGATTTTCTAGATGTATATAACTGCATATATTTTCTGCCTTCGTTCTAAGGAGAAGAGTTTTAACTCTTTCAGTCTTTCCCGATAGATGATACGTTGCATTGAGACTATTTTCTTAGTGTAGTTTTGTTGGAATGCTTCGAGTTCCGCCGTTAATTTTATTTTGTTTTTTGACCATAGTTGGGAGCAGTGGTTCCCGCGGCTTAGGACGTAAGCCCTCTAAAGTACCATCACAGTCTCCTTTTCTCTCATTTTGAAAGTTCGGAGATCCATCGAGCTAGGCACCTGCATTTTATTACCAAATTGGTAATATGCACCTGGAAAGATGTATCATCGCTCATGTCAATGCCCAGGTCACGCACTTATTTTCATTCGGGGATTGCAATCCCTCCCGGACCAGTGCACCATGTCTGCATGATGTTCGGCTTTGTGTGCTAGTAATGCAGGGCTTGGAATTTTCCTGCACTAAACTGCGAGTTGTTGTCTTCAGCCCAACTATATATTGCGTCCAATTCCTGTTGCAGATGCGCATCTGGACATTTTAGCTGATCCCTAATCTCATTTTGTGCATGTGATATACAGCTGTTATGTAGTTTGATGAATTGTGCTTAGTAGATATTGTTGAAAGTATATGATAGGTCATTCAATAGTGGTTTGAATCATTGATAAATTTCTGCCTCAATATCAATAACTCGTATCTCAGTTAGCTTCCAAATGAGCAACCCAAATGTTGGCATGGGGACTGGTACGGCAAGCATATCGTGGGCCACTGATGTATTGAATGCAGATAGTTATGAGCTCCATGTTTGTAATCTATCCAAGTGTTATATTTCCAGGTTTCGCGTTCCTAGTTCCGACTTCCATCATATGATATATTTTTCATCTGTATAATTATTGCTACTAATAGCATCCCTTATCAGATATCGAAGAAATTGTCAGACCATTTAGATGTTATTAGACTAACTTTCAGATTTCCCTAACTTTGCCAAACTCCATCTTGGCCAAACTTCATCTTTATATCATTTGAGAATGCCATATTCAATTCAAGGTACATGGTCATACCAAAACAATTTCATGTCGTAATATGTGGGAATCTATACATAAATATACATATATATTTTCACAATTTTTGAGTAGATTTCGAAGTTAAGAATGTTCTGGAAAATTGTATACCTCTACATAAAATTTTTAATGTGCTAAGAAATACTTTAATTTTACTTGTTCTACCCAATTTTGGTTTTGTTTCTTAAATGCAAATAGAAGATACAAATTTGGTTTGATATCAAAAGGAAGATCTTTACCAAGCTATTGTTACAAATATCAATTTTTTACCACCTGTAAAAAATAAGTATTGTACAAGACAATGCCTGTTACTATTCTTTTATTACATATTGTTGCGAAGCCTTTTAAACCTCTCGTTTTAAGCTAATTTAAGCATCTTTCTCGTTGAAATTTCAATTCTACCGCTAAACTTAGCTACTGTTTCTCTCTTTCTTTTCTTTGTCTATTTTACTTCATAGTAAGACTTTATTTAATGGTGGTGGAGCTGTAGCGAGTAAGAATAAAGAATTATGTATTGAATTATTTGAAGCACTAACAAAGTCTTCACAATGAGACGAACACATAGTACATTGCGCTCGGGTATTATATATTTCAGAAAGGTTTTGTTGTCTCCTAATGAGAAACAATACATCGCCAATAAATTTGGTCGGTAAATAAACTTTATTGATATTGCTATTTCTACTGATAAAAGTAAAACCAATAACCTGATCGCTATAGAGAGATCATTTCTTTTTTATCGGCATAACCGGTATTCATTGTATAGAAATAATTGACGAAGCCGGTCATAGCAGGTTTATCACACAAAATATCACAAAACGATTATAGAAGTACTGTAAATCCTAAAGATACTCTTGATAACTCAGAGTGTGGCAAAAGGCGAAATTGGCAGAATGTTGGCCAAATGCTTTGTGTTATTCACTTACGGTTCTTTGCATTCCGTAAAAGTGATGTAGCAACCAGGTACTTAATTCAATATGAAAAGTACAGTTCTGTATTTAAGAGATAAGGAATTATGTACATTATTTACATTATTTACATTTGACTGATATTTGTTATCATCTTATTTGTTGTGAACACAACGTTTTGGCTGATATAACCTGGGTTCTCATTCCTAAGGTATTTTTCGATGTTATTATTATTATTATTATTATTATTATTATTATTATTATTATTATTATATTATCATTATTATTATTATTATTATATGCCCACGAGCATATGACGTAATGGTTAAGAGCGCGAGCTACTAACCCCAAGATTCCGAGTTCAATTCCAGGCAGTGACCTGAATAATAATAATAATAATAATAATAATAATAATAATAATAACAACAACACAACAACAACACAACAACAACAACAACAACAACAACAACAACAACAACAACAACAACAACATAGAAAATACCTTAGGAATGAGAACTCATGTTCAAAATTTCCCCAAGACACCTGATGAAGGCGGGAAGGGTATATCAGCCGAAACGTGTTAATAACAAACAAAATGCGGACAAATATCCGTCAAACGTAAATAATATAAATAATGTTCAACATAAAAAGGCTTCAAAGGGGCGAGTCAGCAGGATCCTTAGCAGGCCAGGTAAAATGCTTGGCGACATTTCGTCCGTCTTTGCGTTTTGAGTTCAAATCCCGCCGTGGACCGCTTTGCCTTTTTTCTTTTGGGGTCGGTATAATAAGTACCAGTCAAGCACTGGGGTCGATGTAATCAACTTACCTCCTCCCCCGAAATGGCTGGCCTTGTGCCAAAATTTGAAACCGATATAAAAGATCTTTACCTAGCACTAAAAGTAAGTCGGCACAGTATGTGAAACATCATTATCATTATCATTATCATTGTTGTTATTGCTTCACACTTTCATACCAACCTGCCTGAGGCCAACTTTTGTTCTATGATACAAATTCCAGCTTTAAGTGTTCTAAATTAAAACCTTCCCTCAAAATTTAATGTTTATTTTTGTTCCAAATACCAGCATAACAATGACAACGTTATTTTGCTAAATTATTTATCATTTTCAAAATTAATTGAAACCAAGGCTAATTATTTCCTTAGACATATGGTAACGAAAGGGTTAAGTACATGCCAGATCTGAAAGAGTAGAACTATCATCAAAGATATTCCGGTTATGACCACTTCGTCTTTTTAAAATTATGCAAGACTATATTGTAGATTTTCTTCACTTAAGACAGTAGGATATAATTTCATGGAATATTGCTGTTTTCTAGCTCCTCGATTTCGTCAGCTTATTCAATTTTCAATGATATTGTGGGTTATTTGAGTATTTTTCGACTCTTAATTCTAGCAACGCTGGTACTATCATATACCCTTAATTATAAATTTATAAATTTACCTTTTTGGTTTTTATACTTGCTAGCCACTTATATTATTATCTTTTATTAATAATAATATATTTATATGTGTGTGTGTGTAAACTTTTTCTTATTTCAGACTGCAGCCATGCCCGAGCACCACCTGGAAGGATCTTTAATCGAACGAATGGAAACCGGTACATATCTTTTAAAAGCCCTGTATTTATTCTGTCAGCCCTTTGGCCGAACCGTTGCCACCAACATCGGTAGTCAAGCGGTGGTGGGGGACAAACACACTCAAAGACACATATATAAATATCTACTTAAGTATATACATGCCTCATTCTATTTCTGTCCTTCTCTCTCTTTATCTCTCCCTCTCTCCCTCTCTCTCTCTCTCTCTCTCTCTCTCTCTACTCACATTCTTTGTTTTCTCTCCTTATAGCTAGCCACTACACATTCTTTATTTTCTCTCCTTGTTTCTTTCTATGTTCCTTTCCGTGAAAGAGCGTAGGCTCGAAACGTTAAAGACTTCTTCACTTCCTGAGCGTTAAACATGTTTGTTGTCTACACCACCTGTCTTCGTCTTTTATTTTTTGTGAATCCTCCCCATATATATTCTTTATTTTATTTAGTCGAACAAAACGACACCAGACTTATTCTTTGTAAGTTTGGTACTTATTCTAGCGGTCTCTTTTGCCGAACCGCTAAGTTATGGGGACGTGAACACACCGACATCGATTGTCAAGCGATGGCGGGGGGACAAACATGGACACACAAACACACACACACACACCACACATATATATATATATACGACAGGCTTCTTTCAGTTTCCGTCTACCAAATACACTCACAAGGTTTGAGTTGACCCAGGCTATAGTAGAAGATACTTGCTCAAGGTGGCACGCAGTGGGTCTGAAACCGGAACCATGTTGTTGGTAAGTAAGCTACCTTATTTCAAAAATTTTGCCATAAAGGCATGATACAGAGTAGCTTGCGGGCTGGACAAAGACATTGATGTGGTGAATGATGAAAAGGATGATAATAGTAGAAGACAAAAATCGCCTGCCGATTTTTTGATTCTCTAAAACATTATTCTTTTTTCTTCTTTTTTTTTCACAGAAAAAGACAAAACGAGGTAATGAACCTCTTACTTCAGTTTTGCAATTTTGGGACTGATAGTCCATTTAAGAATTGGGGCGTTGACCCTCTTAAACACAATAACATGCAATAAACATTAAACATTATACAATAAACATTATAACACTGAGGCTTTTCAACCTCTTGTCACTATTCTTCCCCAACATCACTTGTGCCCGTATATTCCGCCATCTCCCACGCCTCTTACAAAGCTTACAAAGACCAACGCGGGATCCGAGCCGGCGTCGCCCGGCCACAAGCGATATTCCTCATTGAGTCCCTGCAGCTTATTCATCACGGTCAACTTTGTGACCTCTACAGCTATCTGCGGAGGCCATTCGGGATCCTGTGAGAAGGTTAAATGTACTCCCTTATAGTGCTTTTCCACCACCTCTTCTACCTATCCGCTTCTGTAGAAGACCAATAGTTCCTCATCCTCCGGGTTCGAGGTAGTCAAATCTACCGTTGGTAGCACAATTCTCCCCAACGGTGTTTCTTTCCCTGCCGGTGGCACAACCCCTATCGGCAAGGTTCCGGGACATTCCGGTGCTATGTCAAAGACTGCCGGCAATGTCCCGTTTCTCTTCCTCTTCCTCGTTTTTTTTTCTCTCAACTGAGCGAGGGTGCGTCTCCTCCGTGACTGAGAGATTCGCCTCCCCTCCCTCATCCCTTGGATCCTTCGGTGAGCACACATTGTTGCTAACCTTCTTCCTCTTGCGGCTCTTCTTTGAGGAGTCCTCCGTCTCCTCGGCCGCCTTCGTTCCTTCTTCTACTGAGGTCTCAATCCACTGCTCCAAGACTTTCCTTTGTTCCTGAGGACAGTTTTTCTTTATACGGCCAGGTTCCAGGCACCGATGGCATCTGAAGGGACGACCCTCAAGAATCACCGGGTACCTGCACCCGGCCATTTAAAAAAAATCTTGTATAACCAGATTCATGGCTGATTGGGTCCACAGGGTCAAAACAGCTTTTGACCCAAGCCGCAGGAAGAATTTTCACATTGAGGAACCTGACTCCGCTGCCACCAAGACCCCGACGGATAGTATCCTCTATCCATTGGGGTTCAATTCCGGATGGCAAACCACAGACTCAAGCCCTCGTCAATTTTTTCCCACAATAAGTGGGAAGAAACAAAATTTCTTTACCCTCAAGGGGCTGGCTCGCAAAACTGCGAGCCTCCTCTGGGGTGTCAAACAGTAACCACACTGTTGCATATTTGACACCCCTAGAGATATACTTAATGGTTGGCAGATGTTCCGCTCAATCATCTGCTTGGAGAAGACGGTAATGGTGTCGAGAACCTTCGAATACGTTCTCAACACCACCTTTTGCTGACTGTACTACTCCGTAGGTAGGAAAATCTCCCACTCTACAATCTTATCCATATTTTTTGCCATGTTTTAAATTAGAAAGTAAAATAGTCCAAAACAATAGTTCACAAATTTCAAAAAGAGAAGAGAGAAATCAAAAGGAAACAAAAGGGAAGAAGAGAAAAAACAAACAGTTCAATAAAAAGTCACAATTAAAGAATAGAAGAAAACAACAGTTCAACAAAACACAGCAAAAAAAATCTTCTGGGCATTCAGGTACTCCAAGCCCTATGGTACTCCGATTAGAACCTGGACGGCACCACTTGAAATACAGGTAAATGTTGTTGTAAAAACATACACTATTAAAAGTGAACAACTTTTGGTTGAAGGATACACCCCCAAACTATACTTCTCACAATGATTAAAAAAAAAATTCACTTAATGTGAACAATATTGCTCAACCGCAAGCAGACCAACATCCTGAATCCAGTGAGGACTCCTTGTTTGCAAAAATTATAACCACAGACAACAACCCTCACTGGATCCAAGAGACAAAAGTCTTACCTTGAAGCAGCAACTTTTCGCTGGCTAAACACCGCCAGCTATCTACTTCAGTGCATAACACAATGACACATGCGTACACTGACAACCAAGACTCATGGGAAGTATGCAGGTTACTTGGTAAGCAAGCTACTTACCACACAGCCACTCCTGCGCCTATATATATATATATATATAATATATATATATAATATAAAATAAATATAAGAGAGTGGTCACTATATGGCTCACTCTAGCACCAGTTAATCCAAAAGGTTTCACCCTATTAATTAATTATATATATATATATATATATATATATATATATATATATATATATATAGTTAGAATTTACAAAAAAAAGACTAAGACATGTGTGTAAACAACAAACAGGTGTATTAGTTCAACGCTCGGGAAAGGGAACCGAGAAAATATATATAGGTGCACATGGTTCCGGTTTCAGTCCCACTGCGTGGCATTTTAAGCAAGTGTTTTCTACTTTAGCCTCGGGTTTTGTGAGTGGATTCGGTATACACATATATGTATATATCTATGTGTGTGTTTTTCTGTCTGTGTTTGTCACCCCATCATCGCTTGACAACCGATGTTGTGGTTACGTCCCCCATAGCCTAGCAGTACAGCAAAGGAGAACGATAGAATAAGTATCTTCGACTTAAAAAACCCTGTAAGGTGGTGCTCAAGTATGACCGCAGTCAAATGACTGAAACAAGTAAAAGAATATATATATATATATATATATATATATATATATATATATATATATATATATATATATATATATATATATTATATATATATATATATATATATATGTATGTGTGTGTGTGTATGTATGTATGTGTGTGTGTATGTATATATGCATACATGTATGTATGTATATATGTATGTATGTATGTATGTATGCATTGTATGTAGACTAAAAGCCGTGTAGAGTGATTAAGGTATTTCTGTACTAACTGGCCGAGAGAAGCACTTTTAGTTGGTGATTGGCAGACAAGGTTTTTCTTGTGTGTGTGTGTGTGTGTGTGGTGTGTGTGTACATGCTTACTATTTCAGTTGTCTAGTAATCTGAAATAGTACTTTGTTTTCAGTAGATGCTGATGAGGATGAGGTGGAGGATAGTGATGGTGATGATAATGATGTCGATGATACTACTACTACTACTACTACTACTACTACTACTACTACTACTAATAATAATAATAATAATAATAATAATAATAATAATAATAATAATAATAATAATAATAATAATAATAATAATAATAATAATAATAATAATAATAATAATAATAATAATAATAATAATAATAATGATAATAATAAAAAATAACAGCAGCAACGGCCATGTCTACTATCAACAACAACAACATGGTAAAATAACTAGTGATAATTATAGCAAGAGATCATACTGTGTTAATTTTCAACAAAATGGTCTCTTCAAGGTTAGTTTGGTACAATCTAATACAGTCTAAGGTAAAATAGTATACTTAGTTGGGTCACCTTCGGTCAGTTTCAGTCTGGTCAGGTACAACAATGTCAAGATATTTGGACGAAAAATCGTTGTTCCATTTTTTTTTTGTAATTTGTTTTCGTTCTTTCAGTTTACAGCTTTTGTTTTGCACTGTGAAATATAACTTTACACATGAGCGCACACACGCGCACGTGAGCGAGACCACAGAGAAAGAGAGAGAAAGAGAGAGAGAGGAAGAGAGAGAGAAAGAGAGAGGAAGAGAGAGAGGGAGAGCGAGAGAGACGCAGAAGAATACATATCCACACTACATACATACATACATACATATATATGCGTATATACACACACACACACACTTATATATATATATACATATATATATACTACTTTGTATATATATATATTATATATATAGATATATACATACATATGTATATATATATATATATATATATATATATATATATATATATTATATACATACATATACATATATATATATGGTGTCCTGTACTCATATATGCGTGTATATGTACATGTAGAGGTAGGTACGTACATATATGTTTATATATATGCATATGTTTTATTTCATTTATTAATATATATACATATATATATATTATATACATAAATATAAACATATATATATTATATATATATGTATTGCATATATTACATATATATGCATACATTTACATAAAAAACACGTATTATATATATTATATACATACATATGTATCTATATACGTACATACTTACATATTTACATACTTACATATATACATACATACACACATATATTTACCTGCATATACACAAATTGGAGAGTTGGAAACTCATACAAGCCATTCAAAAACACAAAAACCTTTAACTTCACTTAAACATTTAGTATTATTTGGTGTCAAGACTTTCGTTGCACTGACTGCGACCGGGGTCAGTGAATGGCTAACCTGTGTCTTCCACGCTGTAATTGCTGTAGCTTCAACACTCGGTCTCAGATCAAGTCACTTGCCAATCAAATACATCTGACAGACACACACGCACGCACACACACATATATATATTATTGATAGATAACAAATGAGTCTTTAAGAAGTATTAACGTGAGAAAGTTGGGAGTTCAGGTGAGATACTCGACCGACCCAGAAAGCGAACACGCCCACTCTATTCTTTTAGAGGGAGTTTATTGGGGTTGTTTAGGACGGTATCAAACCGAATGATTAACTCAGCAGGAATCGAAACTGTTTCTATAGGCTTGACCATTGCACTGCTAACACACTGAAAACACCTGTCTTATCAACACCCCTTGACTAGTCAATATTAGTACCAGCAACAACCTTTTGCTCCACCACCGCTACTAATTCCAGTCTCATTAATGTTATCATCTTCACGCCCATCTACTAATAGCATCACGATCAGATGCACAATTCACCCCCCCCTCCCCACTGCCAACTACAACTCAGCCAACATTATCAAGAGCGTAACAAACATCCTTGCCAACACCCCCACCACCACCAACAACATCAACAACATCAACAACAATACCAATACTAAAACAATCTCCGCCACTACTTCCAACATTAACATCAACTATATCGATATGTACCAGTATTACAACCAATAACACTAATTCCACCACCACCGACGCCATCGCCGCCACCACCACCACCACCACCACCATCATCACCACTATCACCGCCGCCAACACCACCACTGCCACCACCATCACCACCACCACTTTAATACTTGTTTTCATTCTTTTTTTACATTTAATTATCCCCCTACAATTCTAGCAGCAGCAGCAGCAGCTGTAGTAGTAGTAGTAGTAGTAGTAGTAGTAGTAGTAAGTAGTAGTAGTAGTAGTGGTGGTGGTGGTAGGCGTTGTTTTTATTGATGATGATGATGATGAACCTGATGGATATGTTTGTTATCCGGTTGACTGGTCAGTTGCAAAGAAACATGAATGGTGTTCTTTAATGATGACAATAACATTTATTGTTATAACTATAAGCGACAGTAATTAGTGACAGAATCTGTAGGCAATCAGACCATGTGGCCTCCACCTTAATCATATTTCTTTCTTCCTCTCTCTCTCTCTCTCTCTCTCTCTCTCTCTCTCTCTCTCTCTCACCCCTCTCTCTCTCTCTCTCTGTTCGCTAAGTTAATAAACTAGCAACTAAGTACTGTAATCCTTAAAACTGACTGTGCTCTCGCCCAAAACATGTGGCATTTCTGCTGGTGTTAGAACGCTTCGTAATTATTTTGAGGTTCACTTTTATTTTCATTCCCATGAAGCAGTAACGATCTAGCTACTGGCAGAGACTAGTGAAGGCGCATGGCTCAGTGGTTAGAGAGTCCGACCGTGAGGTTTTGAGTTCGAATCCCAGACCGGGCTGCGTGTTGTGTTCTTGAGCAAGACACTTTATTTCACGTTGCTCCAGTTCACATCAATGGTATGGAGCAGAGAGGCTGGTATGCATGAGCGACTGCTGGTCTTCCATAAACAACCTTGCCCGGACTTGTGCCTCGGAGGGTAGCTTTCTAGGTGCAATCCCATGGTCATTCGTGACCGAAGGGGGTCTCCACAAAAATTGGCAGAGACTATCTTTCTTTCAATCTTCTGTTCGTTTCACTCATTAGACTGAGGCCATGCTGTAGCACCACTTTGAAGAAGTTTACTCGAATGAATCGAACCCCTCCCCCAGTACTTATTTTTGAAAGCCTGGTATTTATTCTATCAGTCTCTTTTTTCCGACACCGTTAAGTTACGGTGACGTAAACATACCAACACCAGCTGTGAAGCGGTTGTGTGTGTGTGGGGGGGTGAATACAGACACAAACACACACACACGTGTGTATATATATATATATATATATATATATATATATATATAGTGTAATAAATAAAATATATGCATACATACAAACATATATGTACGTACCAACATCTACATGTATATATACATGCATATATGAATATATATACGTACAGGACACCACAAAAAGACGTAAAACTCAACAGAAACGAAAACGGAAAAGCCATTTTGTTACAACAGAAGGACAGAGATGTGGAACAGGACGAGAACGAAAACGGGAAAAAAATTATTTACAACAGAAAAACGAGGTACAGGACATGCTACACAAGGAAAAATCCCCTTCATCAGCTGTCACTAGCAGACATAGCGTGTTTCGAAGGCAAGACAGGACACGACTGTCAATGCTAGGCCTTCCTGCGAGAGAATTAAAATGAAATAACCTCGTAGAGGGGTAAAACAAGCACGAAAAAAATGTAACACAAAAAGGGACGTAACAAAGAACTGCACAATAAAAAACAAGATAAAAATACAAAATTAAAAATACATGTACAAGAAAATACAAAACGAGAAATAAATTACAATACGAGAAATCAAAATAAACAAGAGAACAAACGAAAAAAACGAACGAAAGGCCTTTGTTCTGGCAGGGACGGAAGAGGTACTGGCGAGCGCAGGGAAACATGACCTTACGGCCTGTTATAAATAAGGGCAAACGAAAAATTTTCTAATGCCAAATATGCCGAAATTGAACATATTGTCCATAATCATATACTTTTTCACAATACGCACGCTACTCGAAAAAAAGCCGACAGAAATTTCTAAAAGTTCCATTATTACCCTATCGGACCGATTTCAGGGTCCGATATCACTGACGAAGGGAGGGTTCTTACGAACTAACCCTGAAATCGGTCCGATATGGTAATAATGGAAATTTTAGAAATCTCTGTCGGCTTATTTTTGAGTAGCGTGCGTATTGTGAAAAATTATATGGTTATGGACAATATGTTCAATTTTGGCATATTTGGCATTAGAAATTTTTTCGTTTGCCCTTATTTATAAGTTGTTTATAATTTTAACCTTTAAAGGTATTTTTTAATATGCTGGCCATTGATAACATTTTTTTTCGAAAAAATGTTATCCTACATTAATATATTATATATATATATATATATATATA
>NC_043007.1:57373359-57378161 GCF_006345805.1 Octopus sinensis | reverse complement strand
TGTCAAACATCACTCATTAATATTCTCCAGTGTTCTGAATTTTCTATACAAGTGGATGAGTCAACTGTTGTGGACAATCAATGTTTGATGATAGTGTGTGTTCGGTATTTCAGCGAAGACCTTCAACCTTGTGAGGAAATGCCGTTCATAGAGAAATTGCCGCTTGATTCATATGGTACAACTATTTTTCAAACTCTCAAGTCTTTCCTTTTCGAACATAATATTCCACTCGGTAATATTCATGCCTGTGCATCTGATGGAGCTCCTTCGATGATAGGAAAATACAGAGGGTTTTCATCTCTCCTAAAGCGTGAAATTTTCCACCAGATACTAACTGTTCATTGCTTGGCAGACCGGTAACATTTAGTGGCAAAAAATATGAACAGTAGATTGAATGATGCGCTACAGTTAGTCATCAAGACTGTGATCAAATTGATGTCCAGTCCCTTGTCTGATCAAATTTTCCGTCAACTCTGTCTGAGAAATGATGAGGACCATACTAAACTCTTATACCATACGGAAGTGCGGTGGCTGTCAAAAGGAAATTATGTTTTACGCTTTGTTGAACTGTTTTATAGAATCATATCTTTCTTTGAAGATACTCCACTATCCGTTTCATTGATGGCTGCAAGGTGCGATATCTTTTTCTTTATGTTATATTCACAAAATTAAATGATTTGAATAAGCTATTGCAAGGAAATAGAAAAACTCCCGTTGATTGTAAATCATTTATCACTACCTTCATTTCGATATTGGTGTTGTATAAGACTAACAAATCAAAACGCCAATTCCATCAATTTCCACAACTTGATTCTTTGAAAGATGAATTGGTTGATGAGGATTTAACTAGATATTGTAACTATTTCCAATCATTGCACGATAACATGGTGGTATAGCACTCTGTTTGCGGTCGATGCAGTCTATTGCGAGGATGACGTTCAGAAGGAATTGATAGAATTACAAAAGGACAATTATGCCACAATGCGATATCGCCGTAATGGCATAGAAGGTTTGTGGTACCATCAGAGTATATTGAATTCCTACCCCAATCTGTGGAAACAATTGAAATTACTTTTGCTTGCTTTCCCTACCTTATACCTAGTTGAATCTGGTTTTAACCATGTTGGAACTTTACTTTCCCACAACGAGGAGACTGAAACTAAAGTGGACAAGTTTGAAACCAAATATATCTGCACTAGCTGCATCACACCAGACACATGGTTCTTATTAAAAAGTGTTATTCTTTTCCTTTATAATACAATCATTAACTATTTTTGCATCGTTAGTTCTGATCAATGGTTCATTTGGGGAAAAGGAAAATCAGTGTAAAAGAAAGCGCCAGTTTCCAGAGGTTAATCTGTCTGCATAATATGGAGTTAACGTTAGAATTTTATCCACACTAATAGCAAAACTAAACCCACAGTAAGGGATTTGTAAACAACCGCATATTTAGTCCAGATGGCACTAACAGGGAAGTGATACAAAGGGAGGGTTCCTAAAGGATTTTGTGTTGGTGGGGGGAGTTGTGTCCAGAGTTTCTTTACATAGGTGGGCGATGGAGCAGTTTTTGGGCGATAGGTGGGCGATATTGCAATCTGGCGCGAACAGTTTGGGAAGCACTGGTTTAGAGTCTAAACTGCAAATGTGAGGGTTTATGCAATGTCAATTCATGCTCATGCCAAGCTTTTGGTTATAGGTGCTGTTGGATGCAGAGTAGGACTTTTATACACTTGATAAGCTCGGCTCAGTGCAAAACTGGGTAGAATTAGCTATTTCTATGATATTCTTATAAAAATTGTGTGGTATGTATGCTGTGTGTCAAATGTTTTCTAAGAAAGTTGATGAAGGGTCTAATCTTTGAATCAACTACGGCTGATGTAAACAGTGTTATACCATGTAACGTTTATACTTTTTTTAATGTTTCTATGTGTATGAATGTTGTCATGCAGAATCAATATAGCGTATTATACACTTTGAAGTAGTTTCGATCTATTGTTTCATTGAAATATATATTCGTGGAATGATCTGAAAGTTAATGACTGTGATTTAAGGATTTGAATGGTGGACAGAAGCAAGGAAATCTCGAGCGACAGCTAAAAAGTAAATTTTATTGACGTTAGTTTCATTCCTAATAATTAGTCCGAGTTACTTGAAAGAACAATGTAGGTATGTTTTTATTCTATCAGTTGCATTTTCCGCATTCTCTCCCTATATGACAGCCAAATAGTGAAAGTATATATGTATATATTCCTTTAAATGATTCTGTTTTATATTTGTTCGCTAAGCTCGTAAGTCCGAAACAGATGACATGTTGCCATGAAACTATGTAATAATTATTTATTAATTCTCCTCGATATAAGCGTTTTGTGTCCGTTGTTTGACAGTGACCACTAGTGATTTCACTAGCACTCAATATGCCAATCTGTGTGTGTGTCTGTGTGTTTGACACATACCCGCCACTTGGCTACCGGTGTTGGATTATTTGCATCCCAATAACATAGCGGTTCGGCAAAACAGATTGATAGAATAAGTACTACAATTAAAAGAACTCCAAGTTTTGTTTTGACTAAAATCATTTAAGATTTTACTCTAGCATGGCCGCAATCCAATGGCGGAATCAAGTAACAAATAAAATATATAAGTGTATGTATGTATGTATGTATGTATGTATGTATGTATGTATGTATGTATGCATGTATGTATGTATGCATGTGTGTATGTATGTATGCACATATATAAATAAACACACACTCATGTGTGTGTGTGTGTGCATTAACAATAAAAACGAAGGAAATATGACAGCGGAAATACTGCAATTAATGTAATGAATAAAAATATTTCTAAAAAATCGAAAAAAATGTAGTCAATATTCTCGTTAAAAGTTTGGGAGGCATAAATATAGCATGTACCCGCATGATTTAAAACCTACCCCATCTACCCAGAATAGTGACAACATAGTTAGGGGTACCATTATTCAGCTAGAGTTCATAAGCTTACAATATAATGTTACATAAATAATTACCACCTCCCTTGTAATATTTCTCTTCATCTCTTTCGTTGTATGAACATCATTTGTGTTAGCGGTGATTGCAGTTACTGGTATTGTCGTTGTTTTTGTTGGCGATGGTGATGGTGGTGATGCAGGGGTGCTTGCTGGTGTTGTTGCTTTTGTTTTTGTTGTTCTTGTTATTGTGATACTGTGATCGAGCAAATTGAAAATAAGACATTAGAATGCATTTAATGCAGATATCTACTTTGAGTTGCTCTCATTCGCTTTTTTTTTGTTGCTGTTTGCTGTTTTGATTGATTGATTGATTGATTGATTGATTATGATGATGAAGACGTCGACGACGACGACAGCGACGAGGACGATGATGATGATGATGATGATGATGATGATGATGATGATGATGATGATGATGAGATGATGATGATGGCGACGACGATGATAATGAAGATGATGCCGGCAGTGATGCCGCTGGTGTCTATGGTGTTACTGATATTGTTACTGCATCGCTTGGCGCTAGTGGTGTCGGTGTTGTTGATGCTGGTGCAGGATTATGATAAAGGGTAAGAGGAAAAGGAAAAGGGGGAAGAGAAGGAGAAGAAAAAGTTGACCGAGGTGGATTGTTTGCCATCTATGATATTGGGGATGTCGAAAGTGATGACATCCTTTCGGTTTTTGTTCTGCTTGAACATGAATAAATCGCCATTCGTAGGAAATATTTTGTCGAAGAAAGAATTTTAGGGAATTGTATGTTGGAGAGGAAAAATAGAAAGAAGCGGCTAAGCGACTAGTAGCATTTTTGGTTGTGAAATATATTTGGGTGACGAAACAGAGACAGGCGAAATTGCCGAATGAGCTACGCTAGAAATGCTGCATAACAAACTAGACAAGACAAATATGGGTCGTTGCAAATAATAGGGAGATAAAGAGAAAAGTGTGCATTAATGTGCCAAAGGTTGTTGTGTGATAGTAGACTTAAGTCTTTATCAAAATAGATTATACGTCTTTTGGATGCCCTCAAGACATTTGTATATGTCGAGCTATATTAGCTCGATGCATATATTAGCTCGATGCATGTATTGCGGTGATAGAGCAATCTTAATGGAGAAGTGGTGGCTGGGAAGATTCTGATGGTTCATATGTTGATAGTGACTATTTTTGTAATGGCTGAAAAAGCTTGACTGCAATTAGAGATAAGCAAGAGCTCGACGAGTGCCTTTCGTATGGGAATAGTACAGCCAACAAGCTGGCAGATTCGTTAGCAAGCCGGGCAAAATGCTTAGCGGCATTTCATCCGTCTTTACCATTCTGAATTCAAATTCCACCGAGATCACTTTTGCCTTTCATCCCTTCGGGATTGATAAAGAAAGTACCAGTTGAATACTGGGGTCGATATAACCGACTATCCTCCTTAACCCGAAATTGCTGACCTTTGAAATCAATATTATATGAGGTCTGTTGATAGGTAAATGTTAATATAGATGGTGTACATGGCTTAGTCCCATTATTGTACTGATACAAAACAGCTACATACGAACCACTTAAAAGATTTAGCATCATGTCTTTGTATGAGGGATGACAAAGGACATCATCAAAAGAATGGTCTCAGTCGCTTGTTTATCTGCCTCTATGGGATCAAAAGTGAAGTATATATACTTCCAGAAATAGGTAGCTCTGACGAGCTACCTGACATCGAGTCCTCTATGGATGTGTACACGGTAACCATGATTTTGGCCTGGTTGGGCGATTCGATAGGAGACAAGGTCAGAAACGGCGTTTGGAGTATTCATATGTC
>NC_043007.1:57355859-57368359 GCF_006345805.1 Octopus sinensis | reverse complement strand
TCTGATATCTCTTACCGTTACCTTTCCGCCGTCTCCGTCCACCATATCGTCCTCTCCCACCATCGTTTCATAACGCTGCCGACATCTATTTATCAATGGCTACCCATTGACTTGTAAAGCAAGCTCATAGAATTAATGAAGAAGTGGACAGGAGAGTTGCTTTGTCCCACCTGATCATCACTGAGACGGCTAGCCATGGCTATTGTTCCACTCTGATTTCTATATGTATGTATGTATGTATGTATGTATGTACGCATGTATGTATGAATGTATGTTGTATGTATGTATGTATGTATGTATGTATGTATGTATGTATGTATGTATGCATGTACGTATGTATGTATGTATGTATGTATGTACGCATGTATGTATGTATGTATGTATGTATGTATGTATGTACGCATGTATGTATGAATGTATGTATATATGTATGTATGCACGCATGTATATATGAACGTATGTTTGTATGTATGCATGTATGTATGTATATGAATGCATATATGAAAATATATGTATGAATGTGTATATATATATATATATATATATATATATACACGCACATACACACACATATATATATATAATGTATGCATGTATATATTTATATATGTATATATGCATGTATGTATGAATGAATAAAAGAATGTATTTATGTACGTATGTGTATATGTACTTATATATTCTATATATGTATATATATAAGATGTATGTATGTAGATATATGAATATATATGCGTCTGTGCATATGTTTGTGTATGTGTGTGTATGTGTGTGTGCGTATGTGTGTATATATGTGTGTATGTGCGTGTATGTGTGTATATATGTGTGTATGTGCGTGTATGTGTGTGCGTGCGCGCGCGCGTGTTTCTGACATTATTCAAACACAATAAACAAGCGCAAATATAGAGAAAAAGGTAGAGAAATCTATATGCAGAGACAAACAGGTTCCTTTATTTCTCTCTCTCTCTCTGTTTCTCACTCTCTCTCTATACACACACACACACACACACACATATATATATATATATCATAATTCCTCGTTGTTATTCCTCTCCACTTATCCATCCTCCCACCACCACCACCACCACTGCCACCACCTCGCTTGCCCCATCAATAATAAACAGTCTCTAATATTAATTTCCTTCGGCGTTAAGACCGCAAATGTGAATGCGTTTCACCCTCTTAATGACCAATTACTTATGTATGAGCCAAAGCGGTGTTTACAGGACAAGCAGCGGCGGTAAGGGTGATGGTGGTGGAGGTGATTATTGCGGAGGAAATAATGTCTGTGTGTGTGTGTGTGTGTATGTATGAGAGAGAGAGAGAGAGAGAGAGAGACAACGGAAAAGCTTGTTTGTATTTTTTGTTTTTTCTTTTCCTTTCGTGATTACAATATTCTTGTAATTTGTTGTTGCTTTTGTTGTCGTTGTTTTCTAGGTGTGACGTCACGTTTCACCACATTTGAGATTTGCTGCCACATCATCTGTCTTGTTAGCAAACGTTAATTCAGGTGAGGAGTAAATAAGAATCTCTCTCCCTCCAACCACACCCTACCTGTTCATACATAACACACAAACACATAACACACACACACAGACGCACAATACACACTCATGAACACACAGGCACATACATACACACAGATACATGTACATAAAAGTTAGTAAAGCGCGACTGAAAGCACGTGCACATGAAAAGGGTGTATTACTGGTTGTGTGGTGATGGGCAACAAATACTCGTGATAACAGACAGCGCAGAGGCTCGGATTTAACGCTTTATGTGTGTGTATGTGTATCTACTCCTCTGTGTGTGTAACTGCGTGTGCTTGTGTATGTGTGTGTGTGTGTGTGTGTGTGTGTGTGTGTGTGTGTGTGTGTGGTTTCACGTACAATGCTTGTTTGTTCCATGTTATTAGTTTTAAATTCTATTAGGATCTTCTTCGTATTCTATTGTACTTATTTGTGGTGTCAGTATCGATAAAACATAGTGATATTTATATTTCATTAACTTCTGGAACTTTTTCTTGTCAAAGGAGCCTTGTCATCGTTCACTTTGACCGAAAGAAATGTTAAAAGAAAACCTACTAATTGTTATTCTTGTCCAAAATCTTGGTTCAAAGTAAACACATTTATCTCCTAGCCAGCGATACATATTTCATTAAAACACAGACAAAACTTGGCTTTTGAAGGCAATAGCTGACACCAGTTAAAACGCCTGTGATATTTTAGATTGTGTTGGCAGAAGAGGAGTTTCAAATGGGTTTCTGGCAACATATTGGGAAGCTAGGGGCAAACCTTTTTTTTTGATGGTTCTGGGGAATGATTTCATTAAGAATATAAAAAAACAAACAAATGAAAATCAAAATAAGTTACTGTTATAATCTTTTTTCATGTTGGATTAATATAACACCCCTTCGGTATACAGTACACTTCGTAAAACCAGTAAAGACACGACTCTCTCTGACCACCTACTACGTCCTCTGGTACTTCACGTACTTCTCTTTACTTATAGTGACTATGTTATTCCATTCGTCACGTGGTTACTAATTCCCTACATCTCCCATTTGAAGTTTTTCTTAGGAAGTGTCATTTTGTTGAGCAATAATTCTTATTTATTCACCCAACCTCCCTTTCTTAATTTTTCTTTTCGTACAGTTTAATATTTTTTTCGCTTGGCATCTATTTTCAGGAACTCTGTATGTTTTCTTCTCCTCTCACTTGTACGCCTGGGTTCAATCACCTGCAGTGGCGTTGGTACTTGGAACGTATCGTACAACCATTCCATCAGTTCCTCCAACTTCTTTGGTTCGCTTTCCACGAATCTCTTTTTCAGTTGGTTCCTGTGTTTCTTTTGTATGCTTTTTCTACTTTTTACCCAATACATCATTTTACCTATGCATTTGGTAATTATGCCATCTTCCCAACACTGCTTTCCATTCTTGTATGCCTTCATGTACACCATTCCACCAACTTTAAAAAATCTTGCTATATCTTCCCTGGCACTTTTTCTTTTCTTGCCAGGTAGCATTTTATCAAAAACTGATTTTACTTTCTTTACAATCATCAGCTCCGCTGGTGAGCTACATGCTGGTTTTATCAAATTTGGTGTCACACGGTACACTCTTTAAAATTGTTGTAGAGCTATCTCATCCGTAACTTCCTTATTCGATTTTCTAATGGCTCTTTTGAAGGTATCGACAAAGCGTTCTGCCTGTCCATTAGATTTGGGCTGCTATGGCGCCGTAAAAAAATTATCACAGTTGAGGAGGTTGGTTTTTTGCACTTACAAATTTCTGGTCATTTCAAAAAAACATCGACTACTACTAAGTAGTTAGAACCATTTAAAGGACCAGCGAAATCGATGTGCAATCTCGACTTCGGAACATCTACTTTTGAACAATGTTTACTTTTTATCGTGGGCAATTTTTCATTTCGTTTTGGCTTACATATCGGTGTTCCACTCTGTTTTACGGCAATTTTTTGCTTTAGTACCTCAGCCGCATTTGAAACTTCGACTGAACCGACTATATTTCCACACAAAACACTCGTGGGCGTATTCCATTCTTTGAATAGTTCCATCCACTCTGTGCCGAATAAATTAAGTGAACTTTTTAACATATACATCTTTGCTTTTTTTGTTTGACCTCGAAATGCTGCACTACATATGAATTCACTGAAAAAATATAATCTTTTTCCTGTAACAACATATGCTACCTTTTTCGATTTTATTAATTTTGGCTTACCGACATGCTTCCAAGTATTTTCGTTTATAATAGTAATATCACTACCAGTGTCCAATTTCATTTTAACACTTGTATTTCTGATTTTCACCTTCATGAATTTTCTCATCGTTATATTTCAAATTTCTTCCGATGACATACTATTTATTCTTTATCCTTTGTTCTGACGTTTTGCCATTTTAGTTTAACAGTGCGCTTTTTTAAATGGGCAATTTTTTCCTCAGGTGTATACCTCCACATGCAAAACATGGGCTTATTTCTTGATTTTTGTCGTGTTTTTTTAGAAAGCATTTTAACTCTATTCTGACTGTTTCGCACTTGCTTTACTTGGAAACAATCTTTACGTTCGATTTCTTCTGCGTCGTGTCTTAATTTGACTATCTTTTCGCATTCTTCTGACTCTTGTTGGGTTACATCATGGTTTAGTTCCAGCTTTGCAAGAATTCTAGTGCTAACTTCTGCATCCTTTTCGTCCCTGTATAAAAGTCAGGCATTTGAACATATCTGGTGTTAATTTCTTCAGTTTAAACTCCTCACATTTCCTCTTTACTCTTCCAGTTTATGTGATGTCCTCGTCGTTTTTCTCTATGTTCTGACACTTCCAAAGTGTGTTGAACGATGAGCTTTTTTCACTGAAAATTTTACACAATATATCTATTGTGTCATTATGTCCGAAGGTTTTCTTGGAAGTACATAATTACTGTATCTTTCATGTTTTGTTGCTGCCAATTTTCTCAAGATCAAGTGTGTTTTCATTTCGTCGTCTCCAATCTTTACCTGCTTTCTCGAAGATTTGCTCATGTTTTCTGTAGTTTGCTTCGAAGGTAACTCCTTCATCAGGTTCGTATTTGAACTCTGTTATGGAGTTCGTGACATTGTCGAGAACACTTTTTCTGACTACCCTAATGACTTTAGTAATTGTAGCATTTGTTGCTGTAATATTATTTGTTGTTGTTGTTGCTTCTGTTGTTGCTCTTGCAGTTGTATCCGCTGCTGCTGCTGCTGCTGCTGCTGCTGCTGCTGTTGTTGTTGTTGTTGTTGTTGTTGTTGTTGCAGTTGTAGCTGCTGCTGTTGTTGCTGTTTTTGCAACTCGAGCAAACCGGCCAATAAATTTTTCAAAATTTTACAATTTTTTTTCGTAAAATTCGTACAACAAAACTTTTGTGAGTTTGTTAACACTTGCAGAAGCCACTGCTAAGTTACGGAGACGTAAACACACCAAAACCGGTTGTTAAGTGGTGCTGAAGGACAAAGACACACACGTGCGCAGACACAGGTTTAATGGAACAAATTGACCCTAGTACTTTATCTTTTTCAAAGTGTGATACTTATTCTATTGGTTACTTTTGCCAAACCGCTAATTTGCGAAACGCAAAAACAAAAACAAAACAAAAACAACACCGGTTGTCAAGCCACGGTGGGGAACAAATACAACACACACACACATACATATTTACGACGGGTCTCTTTAGCATTCCTTCTACCAAATCCAGTCACAGGGCTTTGGTCAGCCAAGGGCTAAGTATGAGATGCCTGCCCAAAGTGCCAAGCAATCGGACTGAACATAGAACCATGTGGTTGGGAAGCAAGCTTCTTATCTACACAGCAACAACCGCACCTGTATACAGCCATGCGTGAACTAATCATTATTAGTCAATGTATAGGTTTACTGGTGTATAATTGAAAAATGGTTTGATCGATATCACACATACTAAAAGGCTGAAAGTCAAATCATCCCACTTAGTTTCGGTCATAACTGTTTTTAATATTTTTACGAAGTCATGAAGAATAGGTGCAAGCGGGTGGTAAGAGGTTTGCTTCCCAACTACACGGTTCCGCATTCAGTCCCACTGTGTGACACCTTAAGGAAGTGTCTTCTGCTATAGCCATGGGCCGACCAAAACCTTGTGAGTGGATCTGGTAGGTGGAAACTGAAAGAAGCCTTCGTATATAATATATATATATATATATATATATATATATATATATATAATTGTTAACGCCATATTAATAATAAATTAATTGTTAACGCCATATTAATATGGCAGTCTTATAGATATAAGACTAAAAGCTGTCGCTGATTAGCTCCATGAGGCCATCGCCTTAAGATAGCTATTTGACACACAAACTGTGTCCATTATAACCTTCGAACAAGGGAGATCAGCCGCTTCACACTGCCACTCAGACAGCTACAGACGCGTTTCAGGGTATTTGCCCTTTGTCAATGTAGCGTAGTCGACCCAGCAGGTGTCGCCACTGATCGTCTCTGTTCGAAGGTTTTAATTACCTAGTTTCGGTGGAATACATCCACTTGTTTTCAATAATAGAAATATTACGCTACATTGACAAAGGGCAAATACCCTGAAACGCGTCTGTAACTGTCTGACTGGCGGTGTGAAGCGGCTGACCTCCCTTGTTCGAAGGTTATAATGGACACAGTTTGTGTGTCAAATAGCTATCTTAAGGCGATGGCCTCATGGAGCTAATCAGCGACAGCTTTTAGTCTTATATCTATAAGACTGCCATATTAATATGGCGTTAACAATTAATTTCCAGTAACGCTGCCGTAATCTTTTTTAGAGAGACTTAGTAACTTTAATATTTCTATTATATATATATATGTGGTGTGTGTGTGTGTGTGTGTGTGTGTGTGTGTGTTGTGTGTGTGTGTGTGTGTGTGTGTGTGTGTGTGTGTGTCTGCGTTTGTTCCACACCACCGTTTGACAACTGGTGTTGGTTTGTTTATGTTTCTGCATCTTAGCGGTTCGGCAAAACAGATAGATGGAATAATTACAAGGCTAAGAAAATAAGTACAGAGGTCGATTCATTCGTCTAAGAAATCATGAAGTCGGTGCCCTAGCATGGCCTCAGTCTAATGATTGAAGCAAGTAAAAATGAAAGAAATTAAGACCGAAGATATGCCATTATATATAATTAAGACCGAAGATATACTATTTTCACCAGGAGACATCACGCAAAATACATGCTTCCTATGTATCTAACACTGGGCTAAACCGAGTTAAACCGAGTGCATTACTCTGCACCTACGGCTACATTAAATATAGATGGGAGCCCAGTGTTCACGGTATCTAAAATAATGTTCTTTCAGCCACTAATAATTTCTTTAAGTTGTACGAGTATGGCAGATTCCACTTCTGAAAACATTTTCGATGCAATTTACAGCCTTTTGGGGGGTCTATAAAATAAGTGCCAGCTGAGCACTGAAGTCCATGTAATCGTCTTACCCCCTCCCCAGAAATTACTGACCTTATGTCAAAATCTGAAACTACATCAGTACTTGACTGGTACATAAGGTCAGCAATGTTAACGAACAAGATGAGTCGATTACATTGACATCAATACTTAAAATATATTTTATATATTTGACTCCGAAAGAATGTAAGATAAAGCTGAGCTCAGCATGATGATAGCTCAAAATGTGAAGTGCTGCAACAAATGGTTCTGCCAATCCACCACTCTAACGATTCTGCCAATTCCCTGCCCTGCGATTTTAATTTTCCAGTTAAAACGAATTATCATTCAACAACCGTAGTGGTTGAATATATACTTAAGTCCACCATTTCGTCAATTGCAGCAGCTTCCAAGCTTCACAACATAAACTTCCTAATTTCAAATTAAAAGTATACCTTTCTTAGGCTTAAATGGTTGGTGTAATCGACCAGCCCTCTCCTCTGAACTTGGTGGCCCTGTGCCAAAATTTAAATTCGGTATATACACACACAATCACACACACACACACACACACACACACACACACACACACACACACACACACACACACACACACACACACACTCACACACATACAGACACACACATACGTGCGGAGTCATCTTTGCCTCTCCCCACTTTTTACATATTCTTTCATTTCTGAACCATTTGTTTCCCACGACGAAATATGTTAAGATGCAAAGCGTACAATTTTTCTATGTGAAAAGCAACGCAAACTTGAAATCGAAATGGTTTGCCTTTTCTTCACAGCTGGAGAAGGATTCTACTTCATTATGCACTAAAAAGAAAAAAATTAGTTAAATGCATAAATAAAGCTCAAAGAAACCTGGGGACGAACCCACGACCCTTCACGCATTATTGGCCCAAACCAAAACAGAAATACTTTAACGCCATGAGAGCAGAGACCGTCCCGATATAATGAATAATTTATCTAGGCGTGTCGGTGAAGTAGAATGTTAAACCGAGTGCATTACTCTGCACCTACGGCTACATTAAATATAGATGGGAGCCCAGTGTTCACGGTAACATCAACATGGCGTATTTTTGTCTTACCTGCTGTAGTCATGTGTCTGCCTTCCATTGTTCGACAATTGTCGGCAGAATGGTAGACCTGTTAACTATGATGATGCTGATGATGTTGAAAGCGATGTCGGTTTGTGATACTGATGGCCGTGGTGAGGGTAGAAGGGGTGGTGGCGATGGTAGTGGTGGTGGTGGCTGGGGTGATGGTGGCCATGATGATGGTGACCATGATGATGGTGGTAGAGTTGGTTGAAGCAGTGGTGGTAGGGGTTATGGTGACGGTGCAAGATGTGATGGTAGTGGTGTAGGTAGAGGGATTGTGGCGAGTGATGCTGGCTGTTGTGGTTATAGCGATGGGGGTGAAGGGTCTTAGTGATAATAATAAAGGTTAGTGATGGGAATGGTAAAAGTGATTGGTAATGGTGGTGATGGTTTATGAGTGTGTGCATGTATGTATATGTGTGTGTGTGTGTGTGTGTGTATGTATATATGTATGTCTGTACGTACGCATTTATGTATGTATGTATGTATATATGTATGTATGTATGTATGTATGTATGTATGTATGTATGTATGTATGTATGTATGTATGTATGTATGTACGTATGTATGTATATGTGTCTGTATTCAATAACTGAGTTTATCCTTGTCATTTAGAAAAACAGAAATCCCTTTGGTGGTGTTTAAAATTTAAAAATACACGCAAAATATATAAACCTAATACTCTTTACTCTTTTACTTGTTTCAGTCATGTGACTGTGGCCATACTGGAGCACCGCCTTTAATATAGCAAATCAACCCCAGGACTTATTCTTTGTAAGCCTAGTACTTATTCTATCGGTCACTTTTGCCGAACGGCTAAGTTACAGGGAGGTAAACACACCAGCATTTGTTGTCAAGTGATGCTGTGGGGACAAACACAGACACACAAACATATACATATATACGACGGGCTTCTTTCAGTTCCCGTCTACCAAATCCACTCACAAGGCCTTCTATTTATGTCTTCACTAGTGTCTTCTACTATAGCCTCGGGCTATAGTAGAAGATACTTTCCCTAGGTGCCACTCAGTGGGACTGAACCCGGAACCATGTGGTTCGTAAGCAAGCTACTTACTACACAGCCACTCATCCTAATTTTTGGAAGATAATAGGAATCGATGTTGATTTTAAAGCCGACTAATAATAATTTAGCATACGGTAGCGATTCTCTGAATTATGTTTCGTCATCTTTATTGCTGGTATATACATATATCAGTGACACTGTTTCTCCTCTATTTATATAGGCGCAGTCGTGAGTTTGTGGGCAAAAACTTGATTCCCAACCATGTGGTCTTGGTTTTAGTTCAGTGCTGGCCAACCTAAGACCAGCGGACCGCGTGCGGCTCGCAGGGTTTTATCTTGATACTTTCTTGAAATGGATTTATTTAAACAAACACTTTTTAAAATTTATTAAAAATTAAAGATTGTAATGAAAAATAAAAAGGATAATATTGTTTTTGCAACGATAATATTTCATGTTGACTCAACGATCATTGATTCTTCATTGTAATAATAGCATGAGAAAGCAAAATGCTTTCAATCATGTAGATTACAAGCGACCCTCAAAAAACTTTGTGATTAAAGTGGCCCACAATGTAATTCGAGTTTCAGGCCTGTTTTAGTCCCACCGTGCTGTACCTTCGGTCTGTATCTTCTACTATAACCTTAGGCCAACCAAACGTTTGCGAGTGCATTTTGAGGACGGAGAGTGAAAGTAGCTCCCACGTCGTATAAATACATATGCAGGCGTGAGCAAAAGTAGATATACAATTGCTTAATATGAATAGAAAGTTCTTTTCCAACCATATAATACATATCTGAAATTAGGAATAATTATTTCATTATAGAGAGAATTAGTTAAGAAGAACACCGAATCAGAATTTTTATCTTAAAAAAGAAATAGAGAAATGAAAAGAACATTGCACTCTTACTAAATAACTGTATACCAACTTTTGCCCACTGCATTCTTGCCCCTCCTTAATTCTTCTATCCCTCTGCCTCTACCTCTCTCTCTTCTCTCCCCACGTGACCGGTGTTCGGCCAGGCCTCACCTTTCTTTATTGGTTCGACTACCATCCGTGCAACATCTATATTCCTTCCTGTCATGTCAAATCTTATGTCCCTGCCGTAAGGCATTACTTCCACACACGCCAGCTTAATTTAATTTAATTCGTACTTAGTTAAAAATCACCTGTTGCTATATTCTATTATTTGCGTTTGCATTTGTGTAACATTCTCCGTTTTTTGTCGTCTTTGTTTTCGCTGCTTTCTTCCAAGGTATCTAATGCTCTTACCTTAGTCTTTTTCCTTGGGGCTGGCCAGATTGGAGTAATCTCGAGTATAACCAGCTGAAATTGGAAAGATAATCTGGAACTCGACTGAGGATAGAAAACTCCTAATGACCCGTCCTTCTTTTCTTTGTATCGTCTGTCTAGATGTTTTGTTGTCCCTTTTTTGTATCACCTAACTGTCTGGATGTTTTGTGTTCTTGCCCCATTTTTGTATTTTATATATATATATATATATATATATATATATATACATACATACATACATACATACATACATACATACATACATACATACATACATACATACATACATACGTGTGTGTGTGTATATGCGCATTTTGAGGGCGGTACCCCAGTATGGTCGCAGTTCAATGATCGGAACAAGTAAAGATATATATGTGATGCATTCAGCATATTTAATGAGAGGCAGCACTTTTTGCTTTCTCACTTTCCTCTCCCACTGAAACTCAAAAAAGGTCGACGATGATGTGATCATACAAGAAGTGTATGACTTAAGTCCCTTCAGCCACCAGACAAGTAAAGATATATATGTGGTGCATTCAAAAAGTATCCAACTTTATTCTTTCCTGCCAAAACTGAGCCCCATCCCCCAGGATATTGCTTGTTGTTTTTACATTCGACACAAGTTAATTACTTCTAATTGAAAGGATGATATATCACTTGATCGCAGTGTTTCAGCCTGCGAAGTGACATCGATGAAACGTTGTTACTGTGTTTGTATTTTGCATGTTGAACGTTACCCTGAAGTAATTTCGGCCAACCTTATTGTCCATAATACTCTTTCTCACTTTCACATACACATACACACACAAATAAATGCGCACGCACACGCACACATATATACACATACATGTGTATATATATTATATATATATATATATATATATATATATATATATATATATTCTTTCTATTTCCTTCTCACTCCGTTCTTCTTTTGTTCTCTCTCTATTTATCTTCCGCTCCACTCTGGCTCCCATTCTCTCAATTTCACACACGCGCACCGATACTATCTCTGAACTTATGTCTTTTAAACACACACACACACACTCATGCACGCGAACACACACACACACACATACACACACTCACACACTCACACACGTGAACACACTTGTCTGTCACTCTTGTGAAAACATTAAACTCCAATCGCATAATGCCTGCACCAAGTGTATACAATATTCAACATACAATTGACAATACACAATGTACAATATTGCATGTACAATACACGGGTACGGAATGATCCACTTCAGGTTGCAACCCATGAGCTGTATCCGATCCGTGACAAGGAAAATATAAATACATTAAACATTTATAACAGATTTACGGTATAACGTACCATCTATAATAATAATAATAATAATAATAATGATAATAATAATAATTTCTTTATTAGCCTAAACGTCTCCAAAACAATGGGAACAAAGGAGATAGTACAACACAATAGTGGGAACGCATAAAAACATGCAAAAAGTAATAGTAAAACAAGAGATAGCAAAATATACTAACAAAGATAATCCGCGACAGAGGGATCAGCTATCTAGGGCCCGTCAAACAACCCTACGTATTCTGACCACAGGATTTCCCTGACCACTAAAAGCACTAAGGTACCCTCTCTCATCTATCATTTCTACCCTATAGGCTTAAAATAAGACCATTCACTCGAGTAGTTTTAATTTTTCTCACTCATCTCTCAGCATATTTAATGAGAGGCAGCACTTCTTTGCTTTCTCACTTTCCTCTCCCACTGAAACTCAAAAAGGTCGACGATGATGTGATCATACAAGAAGTGTATGACTTTAGACCCTTCAGCCACCAGACAAAGTAAAACTGCCAGCTCTTCCCGCTAAAGGAAAGCAGCGAAAGCGATCTTCACAACGAATTCGGCTGATAGCCGAATCTGTCCTATACGCGACGACAAGCATTTGTTATTCCTCCACAAGTCCGCAATACTCAGACACTGAACGAAGGTGAATAGAGAACGACTTCATTGCCCTGCACACATTTATGAAAAGACCAGACGACAGTCCTTCTATGTTTACAGTCTCGGTCCAATAATGCTAGATTTCTATAGAATACTAACTTTTCAACGACAACATTGTCCAACTGATTGAGGGCTGTGAACACCT
>NC_043007.1:57328359-57343359 GCF_006345805.1 Octopus sinensis | reverse complement strand
TGAGGTGCAACTATTTTCTTGAACACTTTTTTTACAGAGTTATCCAAATTCTTTTAATTTCGCAGCCAGTCTTAAATTGCGTGTTTACTAAAATCAGTGTGTTTTTTTACATATTTATTTGAGTGACAGGATGAAATTCTGAGTTTATCAAAAAGTGTTTAAGATATAAATTTCATTTATATAAATTCCAAATTATTCAAGCGTCTATGTATAATGTGTTATGTATGTAAGAGAGTCGGCTGACCAAGTTATTCTCATGGAATATGACTGAATGAGGTTTATTTTTCATCATAGGCACACACTTCTATCGGTGTTGCAATATTTGTATCTCATTGGTGAAGAAGTTTTCATATTGTTGGTAAAAACGGCAGATATGACGTCATCATCAGTGTGATGCTGGTTCCCAGCCAAGTGTCTTTTCATGTTGGCGAAAAATATGATAGTTAGATGGGGCAAAATCAGGAAAATAGAGAGGGCAATCAATCAGTTCAAAGCTATAGTCACGCACAGCAGTCATTGAAATGAACGACTTGTATGTTGGAGCATTATCCTGATGGAACAAACCCGATTCATCATTACTGCTTCAGCAAGTAAGCAAAGTACTTTCCGTTGAAGGTGTAGCCCTTTCGAAAATAGTCAATGAACTCGACGCGTTTTGCATTCCAAAAGACTGGGTCATCACTTTCCCAGCAAATAAAAACAATATCGGTTTTCTTTAGAGCGGGTTAGGAGTGGGGTTTCCACTACATGGATTGTCTCTTTATCTCTGACTCAGTGATGAAGACAACTCTCATCCTGAATTAGTAAACATTCAAGGAAACCAGCTGCATCTGCCTCGAACAATATCAGATTTTCATGAGATGTTATAAACCTAGTGTGCTTTTGAGCAGGTATCACAATGTGGCACCCACCGAACAGAAACCTTCATCAGGCCAAGTTCATTGCGCAAAATATTCTCGACTCTCTCATGCGATATGCTAATAGCATTGGCTATTTGATTTATAGTCAATTGCCTATTATCCACCACCATGTGGTGAACACGATCAATGTCTCCTTCGGTGATGGCAGTTGCAGGATGTCCAGCTCGTGGTCATCTTCAAGACTCGCCCTTCCTCTGATAAATTCAGTTGCCTACTTTTGCACTGTTGATAAAGCTCGAACATCATCCTCTAATTTAGCAACAACGTCAGTATGAATGTCCTTGGGGGATAAACCCATTTTTTGCAGGTACTTGATGTTGCAATACCAAATTTTGTTGACGTTCGAGAGAAAGTCGCTACTAGTTACTTTTGAAGTCTTTTTGAACAGTCAAATGTCAGTTTACCTGGCAAGAAACAGTGCAGTTATTAATAAGAAGGGTTGAGATTAAAGCATGCAAAATTTCACATCCTGACATCACTCCCTCATTGCCTATGAACTTTTCAGCCTACCCTGTACATGTATATACATAAATACATACACAGATATGTATTTATGTGTTTGTGTGTATAGGTGTCTGTATATAGTTGGCATTGAAATTACCAAAAACAATACATACACATATAATATATATGTACATACATACATACATGTTCACTCATATATACAAACATAGGTACATGTACATATATGTGTCTATATATATGTATATATATATATGTATGTATGTATACACACATACATACATATAGATAGATTGATAGAGATTGATAGATACATACATATATATATATGTGTGTGTGTATATATATACATGTATGTATGTGTATGCATGTGTGTGTATGTATGTATGTATGTATGTATGTATGTATGTATGTATGTATATGTATGTATGTATGTATGTATGTATGTACGTACGTATCTACGTATGTATCTGTGTATGTGCGAGTGCTTATACTTATGCCTTATCTAGTGGAACAGCTAAAGCAAGAGATTAACCATTCCACATGTTTGTTTCTCCGTATAGATACAAACACAGACACACACAGACACGCGCGCGCATCGACACATTTATATAACTTGTGTGTGTATGTGTGTATGCATCCTTCGATGCATGTGTGTACACAATATGTAAAGTAGTCCGCCTCTGTGTGTTTACATATTTCAGTACGTATATGTATATATATTCTATATTTATGTATACTCGTTCCTATATATTACCACGTGTCCCTGTGGTTTTGAATGTATTATTTGTGTGTGCTTGCTCATGAGCGCTGTGTGCACGCGTATGCAGATGGCTATGGCTATGTGCTAGACAGTTTCTCTTGCAGTGCATAGATAAATAAATACATGGATTTGGAAAGGTATGAGAGAGAGGGAGGGAGAGGAAAGAGGGAGAGAGGGAGAGGGATCGAGAGAGAAAATGAAAGAGAGAGGGAGCAAAAGAGAGACAATGTTTATGTGGAAATGTAATCATGTTCAGTTTGTTTTGTATATCTACATAGTCTTATCTCTCTCTCTCTTTCTCTCTCTCTCTCTCCTTCTCTCTCTATCTCTCTCCCCTCTCTTTCTGATATATATATATATATCTGACAGATATATATATATATATATATATCTGACAGGTATAGATATATACTCACACATATATATGTATCCATACATGCATACATATGTATGTGGGGGAATGTATGAATGTGTGTGTGCGTAAGTGTGCATATTTATGTGTATAGATAAACACAGGGCTGTGTGGAAAGAAGGTTCCTTCAAAACCACACGGTTTAGGTTCAGTCCCACTGCGTGACACCTTGAGCAACTGTCTCCCACTATGGCCGCTGACCGACCAAAGCCTTGTGAGTGAATTTGGTAGGCGGACTCTCGTGTGTGTGTGTGTGTGTGTGTGTGTGTGTGTGTACGTGCGTATGCGTGTGTTTTTTCGTCTGAGTTTGACCTCCGCCGCTGCTTAACAATCGGCGATGGTGTGTTTACGTTCCCTTGACATGTCGGATCGACAATAGACATAGATGTAATAAGTGTCAGGCTTTAAAAAAAGTAAGTACTAGGGTCGATTCATTCGACTAAAATTTTTTAAGGGGATGCCCCATCATGGCTGCAGTCTAATGACTGGAACAAGTAAAAGATATATACACGTAAAGAAAAGTCAAGATTCTTTATATACATTGTTCCATAAATGTACCAATATCGAAACATATTTGAGTGAACAGTGATATCTATAAAAAAGTGAATGTGTCTCTGCATGAGTTTATATATGTGTATGAGATTTCTGGAACGTATTGTGTGCATGTATGAAACTGTGTGCTTTGCCTTATAAGTATATATTTTCATATATACAAATATTGAAGGGTCTATAAATTATATTTCTATGTATACGTTAGTAAGGATATGCTTATTCATGAGCTATATATGGGTTTGCACGTGTATAAATATGTATTTGTGTATGTATATAAATATATGTATGAATATGTGTGTATATATATATATATATACATACATACATATATACATACATACATATATATAAATATATGTGTTTGGGTGGGTGTGTTCATACACACACACACATATATTAATATTTAAATATATATGTGGTTATATATGTATATGAAATATGCACGCATGCACACACATGCGTACACACTCATACACAAGTATGTATATATATATACACACAATATATATTATAATATATATATATATATATACATATGCGTACATATATATAGGTACATATATATGTATATATATATATATATATATATATATATATATATACACATATATACATACATTGCATATATATATCATATATATATACATATACAATATATATACATATTATATACACACACACACATAATCATATGTAGGTCCAATTGTGTGTGGATATGTGGAGGTTAATGGACTTGTTAATTGGAGCTAATTCCTTACTTATACAGTTTAACATGACGATACAATTGCTATTATTTCCATAGCTACCAGCATTTACTCATTTCTATTGTCAAGATCAGGTTCTTTGCAATACCGCTTCATTACTTTTTCCTTCTCTCTTCTACCCCCTTTTCTTTCACTCTCTTTCAATTTATCTATTTGTCATGTAGGTAGGTATGTATGTATGTATGTATGTATGTGGGTGTGTGCGTCAGTCAGTATGCATATATAACATGTTTGTAAAATGCACACACACACACACACACCACGCACATGTATACATACATATATATACATTTATATATAATATATATATATATATATATATATATATATATATATATATATATATATATATATTATCATGTATATATATGTATATATATGTACATATACATATATGTATATTTGTATTTACATATGTATATATACATATATATCTCTGTGTGTGATTGTGTGTGTTTGTGTGTGTATGTGTGTGTATGTGTGTGTATGTGTGTGTGTGTGTGTGTGTGTTAGTAAAATGGTTTTAAGTCTTCTGTAACTCAGCGGCGTCATATTTTGCAAAACTAGCAAATTTTGTGCCTCGGTTTATTTTTGATAATTTTTCAAAGTATCTCATCATGCCCTCTAGCAGTTTTTAATGTGCCACCTAGCAATACCCATGCCCCATCATAAGACCTCCGAGACTGATGAGGGGAAAAGAGTGAGAACGATATCATCAAACTGAAAACTTGATCCTAATGCTTGAAGCATTGTGGGTTCTGCTAAACCTGCTCAAGGTGACAGGTTGTGCTATGTATAAACACATGATCTCCCTCATGTAGATCATGGCTGGTTTTGAACTCAGAACTCAGAATGGAAAGTGCCTGAATAAATACCGCAAGGCTTCCTCTCTGATGCTTTTTACAGTTTTGCCAATCCACTCCTTTGTTTCTTAGCTTGTTTTTATTGGCCCCGAAAGGATGAAAGGTAAAGTTCATGGCGCAGAAATTCAGAACAAATACCACAAAACAATTCCCACGCTGTAAAGGTTCCCTCAATTTGCCACCTATTTTGCCCCATTTTGTATATATTTTCTTATACTAAATTTTTATCTAAATTGCTAAATTTATCAAATGGGCTATTTACTTCAAATGCTCAAATGCCACCTCCATACGTTTTTGATAGCAGGTTCAGACGAAAATGCCTTTTACAAAGTTGCATATTGTATTGCTATCCCTATCTTTTATCCTTTACTTCTTTCAGTCATTGGATTGCGACTCTGCAGGGGCGCCGACTTGAAGAGTATTAGTCGAACAAATTTGACGCCAATTCTTATTTTAAAGCCTGCTACTTATTCTATCGACCTCTTTTGTCGAACAGTTATTTTTCAAGGGCGTAAACAATCCCGTATCCGTTACCAAGCGTTCGAGAAACTAACACAATCACAAAAAGTACACAAAAACTTATAATCGACGCGCTTCCACACTGCCTCCTTCAAGCAAATCCACTCCTAAGGCTTTGGGCGCCCCAGTGTTACAGAAAAAGACACTTGCCCAAGGTGTCGCACGGTAAGATTGAAAGCAAAACCACGTGGTAGCGAAGTGAAATTCTGAACTACATAACTTGTTTCGCCAAAACAAGATTTTCAGATTCCTTGAGATACACATATAGAAACAATCCAAGTGTCAAAATGTATACATCTGCATTTCTTTTATATGGAAGTGCAGAATCTTCGTTTAACATTTTACAAACATTTTTATCGTCTTTACTGCCACGAGTTACCAAATTCGATATATCTAAATTGTCATTACTTTTTCATTGGTTCATTCATTGTTTTCTCTGGTCGATCTAAATTGTCTTTCCAGCTGGGATCAGCGAATTGAAAACAATAGGGTAGTTTGTTTCAAGGTGTTACTCCAGCATAGCCGCAGTCCATTAACTGAAACAAACAGTAGCAAAAATAATTTTTACATATAATGAATTCATACGTTAAATGGTAAGGCGACGCGTTGCAAAGACCTCACCGACAAAAGCTATTTTTAATTTCGAACATTTACGGTGATTTATACATCTGAATACGAGAGTATGCTGTCTGGTTTGCGTTACATTGAGTTTAAGTATAACCCACCGATTTCGAAATAAAGATACTTGTGATCTTAAACCTGCATGTCCACTCAACGAGTGGGGGGGATGTATGTGTGTGTGTATGTATGGATATATAAATATACATGTATATACATATATACTAATTCTATTAGGCCATTAAACTTGGAGTTTGTGTTTTTTATACACAGATGTATGGGTATGCTGCCTGTGTGAGTGTATGTCTTTGTGTCAGTGTTTGTCACCCACACTGCTTGACAACCGATCTTGGTTTGATTACGTCCCCGTAACATAGCAGTTCTGTAAAAGGAGAAAAAATTGAGAATAAAGTACCAGACCTAAAGGAGAAATGAGAATTGAGGTCAATTCGCTTAGCTAAAACCTTCAATGTGGCGCTCCAATATGACTGTAGCCCAATAACTGAAAAACGTAAAACATAAACTACGCGCGCGTGTGTGTGCGATTGTCAGTCTGCTGCGGTAAAGAAAAAATATATTTATGTGTGTGTAGATGTATAAGTATATTTTGAAAAACTGACAGAAAGAGTCAGTGAAATTGGCGTGAGGGGAGAAGGATGTCTTTCTAATATTTCATTCCTGTCATTATACCCCGAAGAAAAACTCCATTCGAAATCTTGGGTACTCCACTCCCCAGTGCCATTTTACCGTAGTCCTTACGTCACTTCCCAAAAATACAAGTCTTGTCGACTACAGACAACCACGGGCATAGTCACCTTAGAATTTTTTTTTTCTTCTGATATACATACTCACAAACAGACATACGTACGCACACACATGCATATGTATGTGTATGTATAATATATATATATATTCGTGTGTGTGTGTGTGTGTGTGTGTGTGTGTGTGCGCGCGTGTGTGTGTGTATACATATTTATTTACATACATATATGTGTATATATATATATATATATACATATATATTCATATATATTCATATATAAATATATATAGATCAATAAATGGTGAGGTTGTGTTGACCGCACGTGGAGAAATGATAAGTAAGGAAAAATTTTTTTTTAAATGCAGAATGCTCAAATGAAAGAAAATTTTAATAAAATGAGAAATTGATAAAATATATAAATATATATTTATTCAACCGGTTTTCGTCATTGTATGACTTGTCAAGAATATTTATGTTTTAAAAAGTTTTTTTAGAAATTAGAAAGGGAGAAAAAAAGAAAATTGCATTGTTTTTTGCAAAAGAATAATGATAAAAATGTACAAAAATTAAAAAATAAGTACTCCGATACATTGTGAGTTCGTTGTGTATCTTGAGTTTTATGATTGTTCACGAAAAAATTACCTTGAGGTATTAAGATCCAAAGGGATTAAGAGCATGTGTTGTGTGGTTTAATTCAGCATGTTGGCAGGACAGGAAGTAGTAGTAATTGTGGTTCTTCAGTTCCTGTGTTGTGAGTAAGGGGAGACAACTCTTTTGAGTTCTTCAATAATATGGTAAAACCCAAATTATAAAATTATCATTTTAGCTTCATTTGCGTTATCTTTTTTATATAATTGCTTGTTAACTTAACTTTCAGATTTTAACACTTTATTTATATTATTTTCTAATTATATAAATCTGCATAGACAATTGCATTTCAAATTGTCATATCATTTATAATAAAAATGATAGTAATAACAACAATAGTAAAAATGATATTTAAAGAATATAAGTTTTAGCTTGAAGTGATGAATGCATGGTATCTTTATATATTTGTGTTAGTCCATCCATGAATAGTGAGGTAGAAAAAGGAAGTTTGATCAACGAGGAGTTTGCATATTAAGTTGTGTTTGGAATTTTTCAATAAAGCGATTCTCCTTGTTAATTCTCTCCTGTGTGGTGATCCCGTCTTTACATTGGTAGAAGGGGAATATATAGAATTTGGGGTTTAAGTCTTTAGCACATGAGTCTAAGTGGTCACTCAGTGGAATTTGTCGGTATTCCGGGAGATTTATTTGTTCTTTATGCACCGTTACTCGTTTACGTAACGGGAGACTCGTTTGTCCAACATAATTATGTTGGCAACCAGCGCATGTGAGAACGTAGATAAGGTTCTCGGAGGAACAGGAGAAGTTAGTCTTGATTTTAAACTTCGTACCTTGTTTGAAGGTAAATTCAGAGCCTTCAAGTAGAAAGGGGCAGGTACCACAGTTTGAGCGTGCACATTTTTTTAACTGTTGGGGGTGGATGTGGTGTGTGAGTTTGGCATTTGTCAAGAGTTTTTTTAAAGATTTGTGTTGCCTTTTACATTTGGGATTTTGTGTGTATTTATGATGTTTTTCATTTTTGGGTCTGTTGACAGTAGACTGAGGTTTTGTATGATTGTGGGTATGCTTCGATATTTTTGGGGTTGTGGGTGGAAATGTATGGAAGTATTTTGAGGTTGTGTTGGTGTTAATTGGGTGGTTTTCAGTGTAGTGTTGTCTAGTTTTTTGGCGCGTTTTATTCCATACTCTATAAGGGTGGAGGGATATTGACGTTGTAATAGTGTTTTTTTGAGGTCTTGAAGGCGTATTTCTCGTGTTTTTGGATCCGAAACAATGTGCATACCCTTTTAGCTAAATTGAAAGGGATATTTGTCTTGGTGTGTTTTGGGTGGCATGAACTAAAGAGGAGGATTGTTGTGAGTCTGTAGGTTTGTGGTAGATGTCTGTTATGATTTGGTTCTTAGGTGTTTTTATATATTAGAGATCAAGGAATGGGAGATGATGTTTGCTTAATTCCATAGTGAATTGGATGTTGGATGTATGTTGTTTAGTATGGTTTTGAATTCCAGGAGTTTTTCATAGGGTTCTTTCCATATGATGAAACAATCATCTAAATACCTTTTCCAGTTTTCCATTAGGTAGGTGTGGAAAACATGTCCAAATTTCTGGCTTGATATTTCATAGAGTGACAGTTCGAAGTAACCCATTATGAGGTTCGCAAGGACTGGTGCAGCCTTGGTACCCATCGCAATACCACATTTTTGACGGTAGTGTGTGTCGTCGAAGAGAAAAAAATTGTTTGTTAGAATGAACTTGAGAGATTCTTTAATAAAAGACTTGTTAATGCGGTCAGGGAATGTCTCTGGGTGTTTTTCTAGCCAGAAGTCAATTGCCTCTATACCATACTCATGTGGGATGTTGGTGTAGAGGTTGATGACATCAAAGGATACCAGGAGTGCCTCCTCGTTAACTGTTTTCGGGAGGTGTTTGAGCATGTCCAGAACATCCCTAATGAAACTCTTGATGTGGGTAAGGAAAGGTTTCAAAAGGATGTCTAGGAAGTTACTCAGGCGGTGTGTTTCACAGGAGGTACCAGCCACGATGGGCCTTAGTTTTAGGTCCTCCGGTGCTTTGATGTTGATGTGGATGTCAGTGGAGAGTTTGCAGGCTTCGGTGATGTATTTGTTTTTATGGATTTTAGGAAGGCCATAAAAAAGGCTGGGCTTGCATTTGAAAATGGTGATATAATCCCTTTCTTTTTCTGCGAGTCCCTGACCGTGTTGGCGTATGTGTGTGGTGAGGTTTCTGATTGTTTTTTGCTGTTTGTAGTTGTTAATACCTCATAGAAAATGTTATTGTTAAGCATGGAAAACACTAGGTGTTATAAAATTCCGTGTCCATAAGGACCACAGCACTCCCTTTGTCCGCTTCTTTGATTGTGAGGTTTTTATCCAGTTGTATGTCACGTAGGTTTTTCCATTCTTCCTTACTGAAATTGGATTTTACCTTGGTTTTGCGGGGTAAAGGGGAACTCTGGATGTGTTTGCAGAAATCGTCCAGTGTTTTATTTCTCCCTTTTGGTGGTAGGAAGTTGCTTTTATTTCTGATCAATGAATCGTCCCCATTGTTGATATCTGTCAAGCTTCTGTTAGGTGAAGTTTTCTGCAGAATTCAGAAACGTCATCCTTGACCTCCGGGGGGTTGGGTGTTCTTGGGGTGGTGTGAATTTCAAACCTCTTGCTAGGATGTTGATTTGGGTTGGTGTCAGTGTTTTGCTGGAGAGGTTTATAATTTTTGTTTTCTTATTTTGGGTCTGTGTTAGCGGTGGTGTTTGTATTTTTCCCCTCTGTCTAAAAAATGGTTGTTGAGGTAAGGGGTGTATTCTTTGTTAAAGTTCTGGTTGTATGTGTAGGAGTGTTTTTGGGTGGGAGGTTGGAGGGGTAGGTAGTTGTGGTTTTATGTTGGTTGGGATGCGATGGTGTAAGGTTTTGTGAGAAATGCGATGGGTTTTTGTGGGTGTGTGTCTGGTAGATTGTATGGGGGGATGTAGGGAGGTATTTAGCTGTGGTGATTGGGTTCGTGTGGGATGTGAGGGTTTGGAGATCTGTAGGAAATGTGGTAGGAATGTGGTTGTTGGATGGGTGGACTATAGGGGGTTCGTTGGGTGGGTATTATATGTATCGGTGTGGGTAGGATGCCTTGTTTGTTATTAGTGTGAGGGAGGGGAGCATTGAGGGGGGGATAATTCCTAGTGTATGGGAGGTTCTTGAAGGTTCTAATCGGTGGGGGAGGGGTGTTAGAGTGATTGGAAAACCAGGTTTTGCGGTGGGTCTTATTTGAGATGTTTCGGGGGGGGGGGAAAAAGGTTTTTTATATGGTTGGGGGAGGTTGTGTCCTGTTAGGAGGGGGTTTGGAGAGTATGTGTATTTGAGGTGCGGTTTGGAATGGTGTTTATGGGGTACAGTGGAAGTCTCTGTTGTGGGTACTTTTATGAATGGGTTTTTGGATTTATGGTTTAATATGAATTGTGTTTCATAGTTGAGGAAGAAATCTTTGTTGTTTTCCCAGCGTTTAAGGGAGGTTCGTTCTTCCTTTTCACATTCATCTTCCATAGTTAATAACAAGTTCGATATATATATATATATATATATATATATATATATATATATATATATATATATTATATATATATATATATATATATACATACATATATAATATAAATGTATGTGTATTTATATCTCTATCTATATCTACATCTATATATATATCTGTATCTATCTATCTGTCTATACTACATATATCTCCATGTGTGTGTGTGTGCGTGTATGCGTGTGTGTGCAAGTCTGTGTATTTATGCAAGTGTCTTCTGCTCCATTTCCATATACCAAATTTCACTCACAAGAAATTGGTCAAACCGAAGTACAATTTTCCATGGCATCCCGTGGTGAGATTCAACCTTGAATTACGTGTTTGAGAAACAACCATCTTTTAAACCACATATCCTGCGCGCGCCCAAACAGTACTGGTGAATTTATCAGCAATATATGGATGTGTATCAGAGAAAAAGAGACATAGCTACCTTACAAACGATGCTGTTTTAATAAAACTGAGAAAGAAATAAAGTGACATATTATACGAGCCAGTTGTTTTATATGACTTCCTCTATGATATATAACATGAAAATTAATGGTTAATTACTTAATGGCTCTGGACCACTTAATTAGCGTATATTTGTGCAGTCGGTGAGAAGTTTGAGAAAGCTCTTAACAGAGAATCTGTGGGATATCTATGCTGCTAAAGATTTACGATGAGCTGGTAATAAAAACAGAAATTAATTTTCAAGAGGTTTGTTGATAATGTCTGGTACAGTCCATGGAGTGGGCACACCTGATCACTCATTTAATGTCCATTGTGTATTCAAGTAGAATCCATTTAACTAAGTGTAGCAATTCAACGTAGAAACCAATCAGTTTTGGTAATTATAAGGAAGTCAATGTTTCACAACAGCGACCACAACAAATGGAATATTTACATTTTCTTTATAATAGTTTTCCTGATAGTTTTCCGTAAGAATGTTTTTGACGTGTTCCAGTTTTTTTTAAAGCTATTTACGAAGTAAACAATTAACTAAAAAAGGCATGTAAAATCAATGTATTTGCTGAAGATAAACGTTTCATAGTTTTAAACAAAAATAGTTTTCCAAGATAGAGAAAGCAAATAATAAAAATGATTTTAAATCTTTGCGTAGTATCCAATATTTTCTTTTTTTTAATTTTCTTCTCCATTTTTTTAAAGCGTTTACGATCGAACCTTTCTTATATATATCTTGCATTTTTCTTTAAATACATACACTTTACAGGCGTGATTGTGTGGTGAGAAGTTTGCTTTCCAGCCACGTGGTTCCGGGTTCAATCATCTATGTGCCATTTGGGGGAATAATCGGGGCCATCATATATATATATATGTACATATATATATATATATATATATATATATATTAATATATATATATATATATATATATATATATATATATATATACACATATATATATATACATATATATATATATATATTACATATATTATATATATATATATATATAATATATATATATATATATATATATATATATATATATATATATATATATATATATATATATAGTATAACCGTTACGTTTATATATATGCAACGGCCTTCTTTCTGTGCCGTCCACTAAATCCAAGTTTGGTGGCCCCGAAGGTATCACGCAGCGGGACTGAACCTGAAGCCATGTAGTTGGGAAGCAAGCTCCTTACCACATGCCTGCGCCTGTGGATGTATATGCATATATATATAAAGTTAATCCAAACATTAAAACACAAAGAGAAAACACAACAACGCGAGGATGTGGAACAAATATAGTATTATTGGACACTCAGGAAGGAAGGGAAGAAGGCGGGTTTTACGTTTCGAGCGGAGCTCTTCGTCAGAAACACAGGAAAAGGAAATATCCAGAGAAGGGAAGACGGAGGAAAAAAATCGTCAACGGTACACACGCTGTCACATTTTGAATGTATATATAAATATATATATATAAATATATACAAATATATATATATATATATATATATATGTGTGTGTGTGTGTATTTCAAAATGTAACAACTTGTGAATCGTTGGCGAATTTTATCCCTCCGTCTTCCTTTTCTATTGGACGTTCCTCTGTTTCTGAAGAAGAGCTTTGCTCTAAACGTCAAACCATCTTCCTTTCCTTCCCTGGGCGTCTGCTAATACTTTATATGTACCACGTCCTCACGTTGTTTTTGTGTTTGATTTTCTTATTTTAGGGGTGGGATTAACTATTATATATATATATATGTGTGTGTGTGTGTGTATGTGTGTATGTCCTTCATCAAAGCCAGTTACATAAGATTGGCCATTGTTAAGGTGATTACGCTGGCAGCCACATATAGTGCGGAAATAAAAATCTTTAGGTAAATTTTATAAATTATTTTATTATTATATACTTAATTATAATTGCTTGCCTACAATAAAGTGTGTTATTCTCGGAGATTTTATGGTAGTAAAAAGGACCTTAGCGTCTATTTCTAATGGTGTGTGGTGAGGCATAAAGCTAACCCCATGTTATAATTATGTATATAATTATAAAATAATTCATTATTGAATATATATATATGTAGACACATATACATATGGGTGCTCTACATATGAAATCACATACAAACATACACTCACATATATATATGCAAACATATTTATATATAGTTGTGTATATATATATATACATGTGTATATATATTTCAAATATGTATGTATATTTATACATGTAACGGTAATTATTTCTACGCCAGCTGCTATGTTGTTGTTGTTTTGTCTCATTTGGTCTAAAGTCGTATGACAACCACCGTTATATATGTTTTGTTTTTTCATTACTGTTTTCAATTTCGTTTTCGTCTCTTGTATTCACATCCGTCTTGTGCGTTCACATTCCTGTCTTCTACCAAGAAATCTAATGCTTACAGCTTAGTTTTTTTTCTTGGGGCTGGCCGAGTTGGAGCAAATATCAGAATTGAACAGCCGAAATTTGCTATGATGATTCGGTGTGACTGAAGATTGAAGGCTTCGAATGATTTGTCTGTGTTCCGTGTTCGTCCCTTCCTGTATTTCACGTTCATTATATATAAAAACATTCATTCTTATATTATTGCGGCGTTACGTGCACCCCCCCCCCCGTTTGTTTGTCCAATTTTAAACCCTGCACGACTTCTATACACACTGTCTTTTACTACCCGCCATTGCTTCTTCACCAAACTTTTTGGCGCCCTCCGATTCTTCCCCTCTCTTCCTCCCATCCTCCTTAATCCCTTCTTTCTCCTCTCTTGGTCACTGATTCTGTCCCCTGCCTTCCACCCTCTTTGATTCCCTCTCTCTCTGTCTCTCTTTCTCTCTCTCCTGTGACCTGCTGCTTCTTCAACCATTCTGTTGGCCTTCGTATCTCGACCAACATGTCCCCGCTACCGAAACGGTAATTATTTCTACGCACTGCTATGTTGTTGTTGTTTTGTCTCATTTGGTCTAAGTCGTATGACAACCACCGTTTATATGTTTGTTTTTTCATTACTGTTTTCAATTTCGTTTTCGTCTCTTGTATTCACATCCGTCTTGTGCGTTCACATTCCTGTCTTCTACCAAGAAATCTAATGCTTACAGCTTAGTTTTTTTTCTTGGGGCTGGCCGATTTGGAGCAAATATCAGAATTGAACAGCCGAAATTTGCTATGATGATTCGGTGTCTGACTGAAGATTGAAGGCTTCGAATGATTTGTCTGTGTTCCGTGTTCGTCCCTTCCTGTATTTCACGTTCATGATATATAAAACTTCATTCTTATATAATATATATATATATATTATAATATATATATATATATATATATATATATATATATATATATTACCATGGGTACGAGTAAGTATTTCATTTATGTCTTACGTATTTATCGCTGAGGAGGGGAAAATTCTTATGAATTAACCCCGAAATTGGGACCAATACGGTAATAACCGATTTTTAAGAAATTTCTATCGGCATGTTTCGAGACGCATAAATTATAATGGTTATTGACAATTTTGTCTTTTTTTCGGCATATTTGGCATTAGAATTTTTCTTTTGCCCTTATTTTATAAGTTATATATATATATATATATATTACGGAGATGTACTTGCATAGCAAGTGACCTGATCTGAGATCGTGTGCTGGAACGAAAACAATTGCAGCGTGGAAGGTAGTTATAAGCCATTTCAGAAACACACAA
>NC_043007.1:57310859-57320859 GCF_006345805.1 Octopus sinensis | reverse complement strand
GAAATAAAGATCTTGACGAATTCTGTAACCACATTGAGAACTTTCCCTACCATACTATACATAAACAGACAGTTAACTCAAATTTTAACACTACACAATGGAAGGAACTGATAGAACTTAAAAATGATGAAGATATAACCATTAAGGAAGCAGACAAGGGAAATGCAGTTGTAATAATAGATACATCATATTATAGAAATCTTGTAATTTCCTTGCTTGATGACAACCAACATTATGAAAAAATTACCAACTACACCCCACAAAAAATAATGAAAACTCTATCTTCACTAATTAAAACCCATGAAAAGGAACTAACAACCAAAGAGATTGACTTTCTAACAAACTTTAAATGCAAACCTAGCCTTTTCTATGGTCTGCCAAAAATTCATAAAAGCCAAATTATAAATGAAACCATTAAAAAATCACCAAAGACATACATACACACACCTAACCCGGGGGACCTAAAACTACGACCCATTGTAGCTGGCCCAACCTGTGAAACACACAGACTAAGTCTATTTATAGACTAAGTCTATTTATGAAACCCTTCCTTAAACATATCGATAGCCATATCAGAGATGACTTAGATATGTTAAACCACCTTCCAAAAAAAGCCAAGGAAGAAGCAATCATGGTTTCATTTGATGTAGTTAACTTATATACCAGTATACCTCATAATTATGGACTAGAGGCAATACAGTTCTGGTTGGACCAATTTCCGGAAGAAATATCAAAAAGGATCAGTAAAGAATTCATTACTAAATCAATTGAATTCATCCTACATAATAACCACTTCATGTTTGACAATACATTTTACCGTCAAAAATCCGGAATTGCTATGGGCACAAGGGCAGCACCAGTCATTGCGAACTTAACAATGGGCTACCTGGAAATAATCATTTACCAGGAACCTTTATCAATCTTTGGAAACCCCCTCTCTCAATACATAAAAGAGAATTGGAAACGATTCCTGGACGATTGTTTTATACTCTGGAATGAAAACACAGATAAACTCCTAAAATTTAAAAACCTATTGAACAGCATAAACCCAAATATACAGTTCACAATGGAATATAACCAAAAGGAGCTCCCATTCTTGGATATACTAATTAAAAAAATTAACCTTAAAATAGAAACAGACATTTTTTACAAAGCCACAGACGCCAAACAATACCTTCTTTTTAATTCAAGACACACTAAAACAAACATCCCTTTCAACCAAGAAGGATATGCACAATAGTGTCAGAACAAAATACCAGGAACTTTAGACTGCAAGAACTCAAAAACACCCTAATTGACAGACATTACCCAGCTCAACTCATAGAGGATGGGATCAGTCGTGCAACAGAAATCAACATAGAAACTTTAAGAAAAGTTCAACACAACAACACACCTTCCCTGAAAATACTACCTTACATATCCACATACAACCCCAGAAACAAAGAAGCCTTCACCATCATCACCCAGAATTTACCAATACTTCATAAGGACCCCAAATTAAAGGAAATTTTAAACATACACCAAATCATTAAAAGCTACAAACAACCTAAATCACTTAAAAAGATTCTCACAAAGGCAAAATTGTTTTCTGAAATTACGGATGCAAAAGTTAAAAAAATGTGGTAGACCGAACTGTGCAACATGTCCAAACCTGCTAGAAGGATCAGAATTCCTCTTCAAAGAGGGACAGAAATTCAAGATCAAATCTAATTTTACTTGTGCCTCTGAAAACATAATTTATGTCATAAAATGCTCGGGCTGCTACCAAGACTACGTGGGGTCCACGGGACTATCACTCAGACGTAGATGCACACTGCATCGACAACAGATTGCATTCCCAGAATACAGAATGATACCTTTTAGTGAGCACATTGAGAAATGCGCAAAGCAACTACTACCACAATTTTTAATCTTTCCATTTTACCAATGTTTTATCGGAACACCAACACAAATTAGACTAAACAAGGAAACATTCTTCATTGAAATGTACAAGCCCAGACTTAACCATTCCAACATACTTATACAGAGAAATTCACTCCAAAGGAAAGACAAAAAATTTTAAGCGATTACCTCCCTTACACCGGAAGAAATGACTTATTACCTCCCCTTAACTAGAACTCTTCTCAACATAAACATAACGATGTATGAAATTTGAAAAGCTGAACGCGAAACCTGTCATTTCTTCTAAACTATGTCATTGTAAGAAAAAAATTTATAATATTCTTCAGACATATTGACTCAAATATATATTTTTTAACCTTTTAAAACAAACCTTCTATAGTTTTTTCACTTTTTACTATTTTATATATATATACACTCATTCTTAAGATAATTCAAATATAAACACCAGTCATACAGAATACATTCACACTCTTTGATTTTCCTGTACTCCCCCTTCTGCCAACCGGATTCTGACCTTGAACTATCTCAACGGACAATCTCTTCTGCTTTCACCCAGTCTGGCGTCAACGCATATAGATAGACAGTTTGTGTCATTTATTTCATGGGCTCCTCGTGAGCGTTTGTCGAAAAGCTTGTTGTGCATTTTGTTGGAGAATTAAGTTCCTGGATTTTCCTGAAGAGAAAGCTGCAAAATGGACTCCTTATTCAATCCGAATTAGGGACTTTGCAGCCTTTGAAACATATGTAGAAAATAATATAAAGGAATTTTGTTAAATCTTCGTTCAGCTCCATTTCTTCCTACACTTAATATATATATATATATATATATATATATATATATATATATATATATATATATACATATAGTGACATTGAAGGACACATCTTTCGATTTACAATTTAATATAGTAGAACATTTAGTGTATGTGTGTATATGTATATATATGTGTGTGTGTATATATATCGCCTGTTATATACGTTATTTTATTTTTGTAATTTACTTCATCTTTACTTTTTAATTGTCATTTTAATTTTAACTTTCCTATGATATGCAATTTTCAAGATGGTGTAATTTAGTTGTTCATTTTGAATCGATAAAAGGTGGGGGGGGGTTCTAATATTTCATGTAGAAGCATGTATATATACTCTTTACTCTTTTACTTGTTTCAGTCATTTGACTGCGGCCATGCTGGAGCACCGCCTTTAATCGAGTAACTCGATCCCGGGACTTATTCTTTGTAGTTAGCCCAGTACTTATTCTATCGGTCTCTTTTGCCGAGCCGCTAAGTGACGGGGACGTAAACACACCAGCATAGGTTGTCAAGCAATGCTAGGGGGACAAACACTGACACACATATATATATACATATATACGACAGGCTTCTTTCAGTTTCCGTCTACCAAATCCACTCACAAGGCATTGGTCGGCCCGGGGCTATAGCAGAAGACACTTGCCCAAGATGCCACGCAGTGAGATTGAACCCGGAACCATGTGGTCGGTTAGCAAGCTACTTACCACACAGCCACTCCTGCGCCTATATATATATATAGTGGTATAAATATCAACACAACTTTTCCCCTTCCTCCCTTATTTTTCTTTTTCTTTTTCCTTTTTTTTCTCTCTTCTCTTCTCCAAACACACAGACACCCACACACGCACACACACACACGTACACACACACACACATACACACACAAACACACACGGACACACACACAGACACACACACACACACACACACCTCCACAAAACGATCATAAAAAGTGGAAAGAATTCTTAAACCCAAAAAAGCATTTGACCATTCTCACAATGATAAAAGGAAATATAATTTATGGCCTACCTCTCCGCCGTCACACACTCAGTGACACTGTGGAGTGGTCAAAGCTAAAATTCCTTTTTTTTCCTAAGGCCTTAGAACACCCTTGGAGTCAATATTCTGTCCAGTAGACTAAAAAAATTATTTTCTTCTTCTTCCCTCTCCCTTCCCCTCTTTCGCTTTAGCATTCACCCCAGATACAAACACACACACACACACACACATACACACATGTTCTCTCTGTCTTATATTCCTCCCCACCACTACGAAACTCTACAAAATGATCAAAATTCTTCACACAGGAACTTAGTTTGATTTGAAAACCCCACTAGAATGGGAGAAAGGGCTAATGATCTAAGTGATATGATATGTATATAAAAAATGTAATATATAAATAAAGATCTGTAAATATAAACCATCCGATCTTCTGAGTACCTCATTTCTTCTAATATATATATATATATATATAAGTTCAGCAAAAATTCTGATTTTTCCAGTAGGTTGGGGTATGATCTACAGCTTGGACGTCCGCTTCAAAAACACTTGGTTCCGATGCTGTTGGGTGTAATTTCACACCTGTGAGTATTCTCTTTAGTGATTTTGGTTGTTTTTATACTTTTGATGGATATGTGTGTTTGTAGATATGGTTAATCTTAGAGTCCCTTGTGATCATAGGTAAATTTTGATTGTAGGGTTGCGAGTAGAAATATAGGGTGGTATTTTTGAATGGAGTGTGTTATTTCGTTTTATTTTTCTTAGTGTTTGGATGTCTATTTTCTTCGTACGTTTAATCCCATTATCTATTAGTGAAGGGTGTTAGTGTGTCTCCCGATTAGTATGGTTTTATGTTCAAGTCGGCAGAACCGGTTATTTGTATCAGACACTATTGTACACATCCTTTTCGGTAAATTAAAACGAATATTATTTGAGTGTTTCGGGTGGCATGAGTTAAATACTAGGTATTGCTTCGAGTTTGTGAATTTATAGAAGATACCAATTTGAATTTAATTGTTGACCTCTTTTTTTGTTTTGTTTTTTTGGTAAAATATTGAGGAATGAAAGTTATTCTTTGTGGTACTCCATTTTAAATTGAATGTTAGAATTTATACCATTGATCAGTGTTTCAAATTCGAAGTTCACCGATACTTTCATTGCAAAGAATAAAACAGTCATCCAGATATCTTTTTCAGTTCTCTTTCATATATTGATAAAATGAGTATCCTTATTTTTGTCGTAGTACTTGATATATAGTTAAATCATAAATATCCCATTATTAGGTTCACAATATTTGTTTCCATTGCAAATCCAGATTTTTGTCAATGTAATCGGTATCAAACAAGATGTAATTGTTTTGGAGGGTAAATGTTAATGCTTCAATTATAAATTTCTGGTTGATGCGCTATGGTAGATCTGGATAGTTTTCCAACCAGAATTTGATTGCTTCTATTTCATAGTTGTATGAGATATTAGTGTAAAGGTTCACAACATCGAAGGATACCATAACTGTGGCTTCATTGATTGTTTTTGGTAGGTGGTTTAGCATATCCAGATCATCTCTAATGAAGCTTTCGGTATATTTCAAAAAGAGTTTCAGTAGGATGTCGAGAAAATTGCTTAAGCGATGGGTTTCACATGACGGGTCAGCAATAATGGATCTTAGTTTTAAATTTCGTGGTGTTTGGACATTAATATATATGCCTGATGATTGTTTACAGATTTCATTAATTATCGGGATCTTATGGATTTTTAGTAAACCGTAGTTTTACTATATATATATATATATATATATATATATACTATATATATATATATGAGAAAAGAAGAGAGAGAAAGAGTAAGACAGAGAACAATACATTACATGATTAGATACATGTGTAACAACCAATGACGGACGCAGGACATTGCAAGGCTTGAGCTGGGGAGAGGGTTCCACACCATTTTAATGCAATAGTAATCACGCGTGTAGACACTCATGTTTTACGTCATATACTTGTTTTATAATGTCTACCTCACAAAGCCATCTGCATGTGGATATCTGTATTACTTCGTTTTACAAATTGTGCTCGCGTGAGCAGGTCAGATGCAGATACACATGTATGCGGGAGTGCATGTGTATGTGCGTTTGCGGTTTCTCTCTGCATGCGTGCATGTATATATGTATATATATGTGTGTGTGTGTGTGTGTGTTTGTATGTATGTATATATGCATGCATACATAAATATATGTATATGTGTCTGTGTGTATACACACATGCACACAAACAAATGCATATATATGTATAAATGTATATACATATGTATATATATATGTAATTGTATAATTATATATATATATATATACTATATATATATATATATATATATATATGTGTGTGTGTGTATGTAAGTATATGTGTATATATATATATATATATACGCACATATACACACATACACGCACACACACATACACATGTATGTATGGATGGATGTATATATTTTTGTATGCATGTATGTATGAGTGTGTGCCTGCATGTGCGCGCGTATGTATATTGTCGGCGTTGTAAACAGCCGGCAACGAACGTCAACTGCGTTGTTTCGACACGTGACTGACATGTGTAGTCACTTACTTAAATGCAAGACCCTTTTCGAAATGACATACATTGGTGCAGCCGATATAACACTAACCAACTGTACAGTAAAATCTCTCTGTTGTTGATTAGTACATGGGTCTGGGGTTTGAGGCCATGAAACCACCATTCATTGTTGTACGTTTGTGTATGTATATGCGCGCGTGTAGGTGTGTTTGTGTGTGTGTGTGCGTGCATATATTTGTATATATTCACTTACTCCATGTTATTATAAACGGTAGGAATTGTGGAGGGACGGAGATGGGATTGAAAAGATACATTTGTATATATAGATATTTATGCGTATGTTTATGTAAATGTGTTTATGGGTACGAGCATGCATGCTTGTATGTATATATGGGTGTATGTATGTACGTATGTATGTATGTATGCATGTATGTATGTATGTATGTATGTATGTATGTATGTATGTATGTATGTATGTGTGCGTATATGTATATGCGCATATGGATGGATGGATGGATGGATGGATGTTAGCTCAGCGAGAAAGGCCAACTAGTGTAGAGAGCGAGATTTAGCTTATGAGAAAGAGGGGGTTGAAAGAGGGAGGGTTAGAAAGGAGAGTGAAGAGAAGGAGGGAAGAAGACAGGACAAAGAGTGAAGAGGAAAGGAGAGATGTAGGGAGGAGACAAGCCAAGTAATGATAAAATGACGAATGTGTAGGTGTCTGTGTGTGCACGAGAAAGAGGGAATGAGAGAGTAAGACAGACAGACAGAAAGACACAGAGAGAGGGAGGGAGGGAGAGAAAGAGAGAGGAAAAGAGGGACGGTGTAGATTGTGTGTTTTTGTATGTATGGAAGAGGGAGAAAGAAAGAAAGAAAGAAAGAAAAATATAGTGTGTATATCTGTATGTTTGTGAAAGGAAGACTATGATTCTGGGGTTTGAGGCCATGAATTTGAGGCGTGGATATGACTATGTCTAAGGTAGAAAGAGAGAGAGAGATAGAGAGAGAGAGAGAAGAGACAGAGACAGAAAAGGAGAAAGAGGGAGAGAAAGAGATTGTGGGTATGTGCATGAGTGTGCAATAAATGAAAGGGCAAAAGCAGGACTTTGTATGCAAAAGCCTGGTGTTATTGTGCGAGGCTGGAGATGGATGTGAGAGGTATGTGGGTGGCAATAAACCAAGATCCAATTAACCAAATGACAAGGTGGCAGGACCACATAATCGCCTATAAACATAATCAGAAATGGATACTCACTGAAGATATGTCGTTTTTGTTGTCTATACACTTATGATTGTTGTTGTTGTTCTTTATACAGTTGTGATTGTCGTTGTTGCTGTTGTTATTGCTATTGTAGTTAGTTGTTGGTGTTCTTTTATGTGTATTTATTTTCATTGTTTTGTGCTTGGCATATTAAAGATATGAATACGGACTGGGTGTTGTTTTAGGTTCTTCCATGTCTTCAGTTTCGAATCTAGTATGAAGCACGTATGTTGTATGTTTTTATGCCCCCCCCCCTCAAAGGAATCTAGAGAAAGGCGTCACTATTACAATATCCAATTTCCACATATGTGTGTCTGTGTGCGCGCGTGTGCGTCTGATACATGTATATGGTACATGTAAATTTTATTGTATCGGTCTCGTATGTCGAACCGCTAACTTACGGGAACGTAAACACATCCAAACCGGTTGTCAAGCAGAGTTGGAAAACAAATAAACAAACATTCATACACACTTATGCACATATATATGTATATATACGACGGACTTTCTCTCTTACTCTCTTTTACTCTTTTACTTGTTTCAGTCATTTGACTGCGGCTATGCTGGAGCACCGCCTTTAGTCGAGAAAATCGACCGCGGGACTTATTCTTTGTAAGCCCAGTACTTATTCTATCGGTTGTCAAGCAATGCTAGGGGGACAAACACAGACACACAAACACACACACACACACACACATACATATATACGACAGGCTTCTTTCAGTTTCCGTCTACCAAATCCACTCACAAGGTATTGGTTGGCCCGGGGCTATAGCAGAAGACACTTGCCCAAGATGCCACGCAGTGGGACTGAACCCGGAACCATGTGGTTGGTTAGCAAGCTACTTACCACACAGCCACTCCTGCGCCTATACATATATATGTGTCTGTGTCTGGGTGTGTATCTATCTATCTATCTATCTATCTATCTATCTATCTATCTATCTATCTATCCATACATACACACAGGTTATATATACATACATACGCAACACGCATTAACACAACACGCATTAACACAACATACACAGCCAAAGATAATTTTCCTCCACATATGCATGCACAGTTTGGTCACTAACACAAACTCTCACACACACACATGTGCACACACCACGTGAAAAGGCACACAGCAACTGCAACACACACACATACATGTTACACACGCACACACATACGTCGGAGTCACTCGCCCGTATTCACACACACACACATACTCACACACGCCATTCTCACTTACACACATACGCACGCGCACCTTCTCTTGTTGGAATCAATAGCGCTTTATTATCTCCCTTTTATTTAACTTTTTTTTATTATTATCTCTCATTCATTCTCTCTCTCTCTGTTTATTTTTTCTCTTATTCCTTTCTGTTGAAGAGCGTAGGCTCGAAACGTAAAATACTTTTTCATTTTTCCTGAGCGTCAAACTAATGCACTTGCTTGTTCATCTTTCAGACTAATGCACTTGCTTGTTCGTCTTTTGTCTTTCTATAAATTTCAACTATATATATATGTATATACACACATACATTTAGTGAGGTTGGAAGAGGAGTGCACTTCACAAGGCCTCCGAGTATGGTGAGAGGGAGAGTCAAGGGCTGAATGCGTTCAACACATACGACTCCAATAAAAGACACAAAGAGCTATAACTTCGGGCCGACCAAATAGTTGGAGATGGATTTGGTACCCTCCCCCAAAATTTCAGGCCTCGTGCCTATAGTAGAAAGAATTATTATTATTATTATTATTATTATTATTATTATTATTATTATTATTATTATGGGCGGTGAGCTGGGCAAAATGCTTAGCAACATTTCACGTTCTGACTCAAATTCCGCCGTTTTCGACTGTACCTTTCATCTTTTCGGGATCGATAAATTACGTATCAGCGAAACACTAGGGTCGATGTAATCGACTAGTCCCCTCTCCCAAATTCCAGGCCTTGTGCCTTTAATAGAAAGGATTATTATTATTATCATTATTATTATTATTATTATTATTATTATTATTATTATTATATTATTATTATTATTATTATAATTGGGTAGTGAGCTTGGTCGTGAGTTCTGTTATTAACCGAGTGTCTGTGCCACACACCGAATGCATAAACGAGTAACGCGGTTCTCACACCGACTTGATGCCATTTCACTTCGTATGTGCTTATATCTCTGTTAACGACTGTGTCTATGCCTGTGTGTTTGGGTGTGAGTGTATGCATGTCTATTAATTAATGTGTGTTGTGTGTGTGCATGTGTGTGGTCGCATGAACACGTGTGTGTATTCATATATTCAGTGTGAAATGGTGGGTGTGTTTGATGGAAACGGTGTCGGAGGCGCCAGTTCAGTGGTTAATGGCAAGGTGAAGGTCGTAGAAAGGGTACGTCAGAGATCTGATGGGGTGTATGTAGAGCACAGATAGAAATAGAGGAGACAGAGGATGAGAG
>NC_043007.1:57288359-57303359 GCF_006345805.1 Octopus sinensis | reverse complement strand
AGGGCCAACAATTTTGAGGGGAGGGGTTTAACCAGGTATTTTGTTACTGAAGTCGAAAGAGTGAAAAACAATGTTGACTTCGACTGGATTGAACTCAGAATGTAGAGAGCTGGAACAAACACCACAAACCCTTTCTCCAAGCATTCTAACGATTCTGCTAGTTCGCTGCCTTTGAATAAATGTGATAATAACATTAAGATCATCAGGAACGGTGACAGCAACAGTAACAACAACATCAGTTGTAATATAACGACGACAACAACGCAAGAGAAACAACAACAATAATGATAACATTTAGCAATAAAACAGGAAAGAAACAACTGTTACAACAATCATTAGAACTACAGTGGCAGAGGCAGCAACATAAACAATGACACTTCCCTGTAAGTAGAACAACATTAAAAATAACAACAGCAACAATAATGGCTGCCAGATGGAGGTGAAACGGCAATATGTACAACAATGAAAAACCTCCACGAAAATCAATATTAATATTATAAAGTGGATGTTTAAAACAAAAAGGAGAAAGAGATAGAGATAAAAGACTGGATGGGAAAGGGCTTTAAAGAGATATGTCTTTTATTCCGGATCTGTCCAGAATGTGGCCACGTGGACCGTTACACGTGACCAGTTGTAAAGGTCAAGTTAGCAGCCCGCCTCAAAACATGCTGACCTCGAACTAAACACGGTGGTGATGAATGTTACAGCAGATATGTGTTCCTTCCAGTTTTACTGTTATTTACACAGTATATAGTTGTTGCTGGTTTGTAAATGGCAAAGGTTAAGACAGAAAATCCGGTGTGGATATCCTAGAGCGGACGGAGCGATTCTTTGTCTTCCTTCAGGCAGTTGGTCCAGACGCACTAGTGTCTAATGCTGTGCTTATTTGGCTCTCTTTTATTCTGTACTAATGAGACTATGAGAGGAATCGCGATGTGTGGGCACCCCATGATATTCATATATAACAGCCAGATTCTTGCAATGAGGAGAGGTCGAAAGAAGTACTTAAGTGTCACAATTCATAGTCGATCACGACTTCTTAAGTTGATACTAAGAGTATTGTAGCTTATTAGGTCAATATGCCTCCATTAGCAGGATAATATAGAATTGGTGCAGATATTTATGCACTAGCCCTGTCTAAAAAGCACCATGTACAGGCTCATACATATATACACACACACATACACACACATATATATTATGAGATATGTTAGAAGTCGTATATATGTAGGTATATATCTATGTGTGTGTGTCTTTGAATTTGTGATTGTCCCCCACCACCACTTGACAAACACTGGTGTGTTTACGACGCTGTAACGTTCGGCAAAAGAGATCGATAAAATAACTATCACGCTTAAAATAATAAGTACTGGGGTCGATTGTGTGTGTGTGTGTGTGGTGTGTGTGTGTGTGTGTGTGTGTGTGGATGCGTGTGTACATACAGAAGTAAGCACATAAATGCAAAACAAGGTGTAAAAAGTAGTACTCGAATACTAAAAGTAGAGTAATATACTTTTTGTTAAAGCTGAGAAAATTTTCACAAACTGTTACTCTATCCGTCTGACCAAAGCCCCGTGAATGGATTTGGTAGATTGAAGCTGAAAGAAGCCTATTTATATGTTTATGTATTATATATATGTGTCTGTGTATGTATATGTTTGTACTCCCGCCATCACTTGAGAACCGATGCAGGTGTGTTTATGTCTCCGTAACTTATAGAGGTTCGGTAAAAAGACCGATAATATAAGTACTAGGCTTACAAAGAATAAATCCTGGAGTCGATTTCTTCAACTAAGACTCTTTAAGGCAGTGCCCCAGCATGACCGCAGTGAAATGACTAAAACAAGTAAAAAAATAAAAGAATATATAAATACATATATATATATATATACACACACACACAACCCTAAATATATGTATGTATGCATATATGTAGATATGTATATGCTGATTTTTTTTCATTGAAGATGAGGAACGGATAATAGTTAACCACTCCTAAATCCTGAGCCTTGAGATGTGACACCACTTGCCAGACTAGGTTGCTATCAGTAAATTTTCAAAGCAAACTATGGGATCAGTTCTCCCGCATCCAGACAAACCGTGGCAACATAAAATTAAGTGTCCTATTTAGAAACGCAAACAAAAACCATGCTGAGGATTTGAACATGCGCGTTTTAGTTGACATGTGTAATGGAGATAAGTCATGTGATCGATGAGCTGGTGAAATCTGACCAACGCATACCAATCCATCTATATCAATGAATTCAGCCTTTGGCTAATCGACCGAATGTCATCTGTCTCACACCCACCGCCGTCACCGCCATTGCCATCATCGCCATCACCGTTATCTCCATCATCGCCATCGTCACAACTGTATTAAAAGTTGTGCGTTTTGTAAAAAGATCAAATGTCATGTTTACTCAAAACACTAGACTGTAGTGTGGACATTCGGGAAAGTAAATGTAGCATTTGATATGAATCATTTAATAGAAGACAATAAAAAACAAAAACAGCAATTACGAAATACCAAAAGCCAACGAGGGAGTCCCTGTCGATAGAGTCGCACAAACTGCTAGAGATAGCAACTAATCTTTCCTCAAAGCAGCTCTAATGTCCTTTAAGAAAGAAAGGACATGTTAGATCAGTGGTTCTCAACCGGGGTCCATATAAGATAAGTGGTGGGGAGAGGGTTCATACAAGCGAAATAGTAATTTGGGGACACAGTGAAGTACATTAAGGGTCCATGAAACACTTAGATTTCTTGGTCTACTGTCTTACATAGTTTAAACTACACAAGTTAATGTATGACGAACAAAATAGGAACCATCGACTGATTATGGGGGTCCATTACAATAAAATAGTATTGAAAGGGATCCATAGGTAAAATATGGTTGAGAACCACTGAGTTAGATGATGCAGTCTTAGAAACTTAAATTTTTTAAAAAGTATGCTAAGTTGTTAAGATTGGAAATATTTGATCATAGATGTGTTCTGTTGTTCTATCCGGACTGACATGGAATCTAAGCATCAACAATAGTAACAACTGAAAGAATAAAAATAAAAAGAGAGGCGAAGTAGTAGGACTGAAAACTTGGAGACGAACCTTTTATCTGGAAGTTAATATATCATGATTTTTCAATGCAATTTTCTATACAAACGTAACAGAATTTGAGCTTACGACCACATATAAGGAACGGAACCCAGTTCACCAAGCGTAAGCAATTTAGTAAATTCATTTTATTTCTAATCTGTAATAACAGGTATAATTATTCAGGCATTCATTCCAAATGAATACAGAAGTCCAAAGAAGTCAAACTGGCTCCAAATGGGAATCGAATTCAGAGTTGGTTCCCACATCTCTACTTCATCCTTGCTACGAAAGCAGTGTCCACAGAATGCTAGTCTTTTTTCCCTTTTAGATGATGGTAACTCTTGGAAAATTATCACGAAGAATCTGGTTCGTTGTTTGTGATTACCATTTAATGTTAAGTGCTGCTCTCATAAATTGCGTGTGTGTTCCATCCAGTTTTCTTTCCAGCGCTTTTGTGAAAGTCCATGTAGTGCAGCCGTATAAGTGCACGATTTCTATCGCTGCTCAAAAGAAACTAATCTTAAGTTCTCTATTTAGATTTGAATTTCAAATTATGTCCGTCTTTGAAAGAACCTAAAATGTTTTACCAACGCGAGTATTAATGCCCTGTTCGCATGTATCTACTTTTTCCAACTCGTAACCATTCATAGTTAATAGGTGGTTACTTTCTTGGTTGTAAGCTATGTACTTAATTTTGACCTCTTTTGAATGTAAGCCAATCTGTGAACCACAAGACTCAACTCGCAATAAAAACAGTTGGGCTTGTTCATTTGTGTGATATTAATGCTAAATCATTGATATAATCTGTATACGTGAGAAGCACTTCGGAATGTTTCCAACTGCATACTTGTTGTACCCCAAAGCTTATGCATATATACATATATGAATATACATATGAAAATTAAAACAGACAGATATATTTATACACACCCTCAACACACACACATATATATGTATGTATGTATGTATGTATGTATGTATGTATATAGTGTATATATATATATATATATAATATATATATATATAATATATATATATATATAATATATATATATATATATATGCGTGTGTGTGTGTGTGTGTGTAACATATACACACATGCACATACTTACAAACACATAAAGGACAGCTGGTGTAGCTTGTGAGTATTGTTTAGTCAAGCAATGGGCTTATAGTTTTCTGCTAACATGGTGATTTTATTCTTGGCTACAAGATTCCTCCTTGCTGTTGTTGCAAGCCATTTAAGTACGTGAATCTGACCATCAGTAGTTCTTCTGAATGTACATATTAAAGGTTTTCTGAAGAAGGTAGGCTTTTTGCACCAGTATCACGAGTATCCAACTATTAGGTCTGTTCACGAAAAACTTTTAGGGTCGATTGTGTGTTCTACTCTCGATGTTGGCACAGTATTCTTTGCTAATTATATATAGCCACGGTCAGGTCAAAATCTCTCTTTTCATCCCAGATCTAAACCAGAATGCCTGACGATTTTCCAAAATATTTACATTCTTATTATTCCAGAACAATGCCTAAAGATTAAAATCAAACTTGTTATTTACATTGGTTCGCATTTTCTAGAAGAAAGTTTTTCGCTTAGCGTCCTGAATTCGTACTTAAAAGCTTCTTTTATAATTACTATAAAATTATAAGACGATATTAACTGTCCAGTAATTAATGTCACAGAATTTCATGTACTCTACAGCAACATCATATATATATTTCTGAGTGCCTCATTTCTTCTAATATATATATATATATATATATATATATATATCTTTTAAAATGAAAATAGTTGGTTGTTTCAATAACCACATTAAAAATGGTCTGTTGCTCAACGACAGCTTAGAAAAGCTGGAAAATTACATTACAATGCAATGGTTTCAATATGTTCTTAAGTTCAATATATTCCAAAGTCACGTCTGTCGAATTAGTTGCATGTGGAGTTCAAATTTCGATTTTGCCTTTCATCTTTTCGCGGTCGATAAATTAAGTGAAACACTGGAGTCGATGTTATCGACTAGTACCGTCCGCAAAATTCAGACCTTGTGCCTTTAGGAAAAAGGGTAATTATTATTATTATTATTATATTATTATTATTATTATTATTATTATTATTATTATTATTATTATTATTATTATTATTATTATTATTATGTTTTTTCCTTCTTTCTTCAAATTTTTTTCCGTTTCTCGCCGGGTGTTTTCCATACACCTAGGGCAGAGAAGGGCATTGTATGTATTCCCAGATTACACGCGCAAATTCACAGATAAAATATGTATTTAAAAATTAATAAATAAATAAATTCATGGATGGATGTTATTTTCACAGCGATAGTGCTCTTCTCAGTACATGAGCCGTTACAGTTAATGCAATTTTTTGCACTTCCTGTAGGGATGGTAAGCCTGGAATCATTTTCAAATAGGTTTCAGTACCCTTTTTTTATCATTCCTAGAGATCCTACAATCACTGGTACTGTAGTCGCCTTGATATGCCACATTTTTTCAATTTCTATTAGCAGGTCTTTATATTTAATAATCTTGTCAAATTCTTTCGCCGCTATATTGTGATCACAGGGAATACTCATATCAATTAATAAACACGTCCTTTTTGTCTGATCTTTTATAATATCCGATTTATTAGCTTTTATAGTCCTGTCGGTCTGCACGGGAAGTCCTATAGAATCGATACATTTTCTCCCTCAGTCACAGCTTCAGGATGATGTTTATACCATTTGTCAGCGGTTTTGATTTTATAATGCCGGCATATTGTCCAATGTAAATACTGGCCGACTCTGTCATGTCTTGCTTTATATTCTGCAGGTGCTAAGACTCTACACCCTGAGATTAGGTGGTCTATTATTATTATTTTTGCATTACATTTGCACAAGCTGGCTCCAAGTCTCACCCAGAGACCTCAAGAGACAACAAGTTGGAAGTTCGTGTTGGTGTTATGCCTAGGGTGCCATATATTTGGTTTTGTACTTTGTGTTGTACTAGTGAATGCCTAACAATCCATACGAAAATTGTTTGTTTTAAAACTTGAGATTACATAGAAAGTATTTTGCGTAGGATATGAGCAGTTCCCATGAGCACTATCTTTTGAATTTCTGCCATTTTGGGGTTTCCTGGTATCTGAGTTAGGTAGCAATCAGCTCCTTTTGCTATCATTCCCAGGGCACCTATGACAACAGGTATTGCTTTAGTCTTCAGGTTCCACATTTTGCTGATTGCTATTTCAAGATCTTTATATTTGCTCAGTTTCTGGTAGGTCTTGACAGATACGTTTATATCGATTGGGACAGTCATATCAATGAGGAGACATGTTCTTTGTCTGAAGTCTTTCAATATGATGTCTGGCCTATTCGCATCTATCTTTCTGTCAGTTTGAATGGTGAAGTTCCAGAGGAGTGAGATATGGTCATTTTCAAGCACTAGAGTTGGTTTGTGTTCCCACCAGTTTTTATCATGGGACAAGTCCAGACTTTTGCAAATTACCCAGTGAATATATTGTGCTGCTCTATCGTGCCTGTTGAGATACTCTGTAGGCTCAAGAAGACTGCACATGGAGACATGATCAATGGCTTCATTTTGTTGTTGACATACACGACATGTTCGGCTACTGCTGTTCTTTAATATGTTGGCCTGGTAGTTCCTTGTAAGTAGGCATTGATCTTGAGCTGCTATGATTAACCCTTCTGTTTCAGATTTTAAGCCAGAGGCCATTAGCTATTGATGGGTCAGGGCTTTGTCAACATCTGCATTATTCATTCTCTTTGGGTAGTTGCCAGTGAGAGGTTTTTCTTGCCATTTATCATTTAGAATATCTAAGGCAGCAGTTTTAGCACGGGTTTTCATGCGTTTAGCTTTTTCTGTTCTTGTTTCTTGTATGTCTAATTCCGAAATTTGTTGTATTCGGAATTCACTTAGATAATCCTTTTTTTGGTACTGTTATTATTATTATTATTATCATTATTATTATTATTATTATTATTATTATTATTATTATTATTATTATTATTATTGTTATTGTTGTTGTTGTTGTTGTTGTCGTTATTATTATAATATTACCACTACCATTATTATTCGTATTAGTTTCTTCACTGTCCAGCATTTGTTGGTATTACCGACACTTTCTGTTGTTATTGTCGTTGATGTTGTTGTTTTTGTTATCGATATTGTTGCTGCTGCTTCTGCTGCTGCTGCTGCTACTGCTGCTGTTGCTGTTCTGAGACTAGACAACATATTGTTTTCAAAGGAGATAGGGAAAATATGCAAACATTTGGCACTGTGTTATTTTCACGGTGACAATATTGTTTGTTGTTGCTATTGGTGATGGTGGTGGTGGTGATGTTGCTGATGAAGAGGCTTGTGGTATATCCTTGTTGTTGTTGCTCTTCTTCTTCTTCTTCTTCTTCTTCTTCTTCTTCTTCTTCTTCTTCTTCTTCTTCTTCTTCTTCTTCTTCTTCTTTCTTCTTCTTCTTCTTCATCATCATCATCATCATCATCATCATCATCCTCTTGTTTTTAGGCGGGGATGGGTTGTCGTGGGTAAATGGTCTTGTTGCCTGATAATGCATCCGAACAATAAAATGTCAACGAAAGTGAGCGCAGCAATTACACACACTCATTCACACATCCGCACGCACGTACATATACACACACATATGCATATATATATATACACACACACAAACACACACACACACATATATATATATATATACATACAAGCATATATATATATATATATATGTGTGTGTGTGTGTGTCGATAAATACATATATATCATGATTGCATGCGTACAAATGCATACAAACGCGTGTGCATGCATGCACACATACATATGCATAGAAACGTGCGTACATCCACGCATACTTCCCGGCACACATATGAACATCCATACAGTTAGGCAGAAAGGCATGCATTGGCATATACGCAAATAACAATCGACGTGGTTCAGAACGTTTCCAGCACACGTCCTCGAGTTTACGTAGACCGTATGTCAGCATGTGTTGCAAACACACAAAACAGCCGTCCGAACAACTGACCAACTGATCAACCTGACAGCCGGCCTACCCGCCAGTCAGTCATAGGAGTTAGATAAATAGACATGCAGACAATCAGACAGACGAACGAACGTATGAACGGACGACGGACGGATGGATAGACAAACAGGTATATAGATGGATAAATAGATTGATCGACGGATGGATGAATAGGTTGACGGGTAAACAGACATATCGTTTGATAGCTACATTGATAGACTGGCAGATATACAGATAAATAAGTTGGTAGAAGTGATAGACGGACATGGAGAAACAGATAGATAAGTAGGTACTGAGATAGAGAAACAGTCAGACAGACATGAAGATAGATAGATAGATAGATAGATAGATAGATAGATAGATAGATAGATAGATAGATAGATAGACAGATAGATAGAAAGAAAAACACAGATAATGGATAATCTATCCATTTATCTATCAGTCTGTATGCCTATCTACAGGTTGGTAACTAGATAGATAAACAAGTAGATAAATAAGTTGATAGATAGATAGATAGATAGATAGATAGAGAGAGAGAGAGAGAGAGAGAGAGGTAGGTAGGTAGGTAGGTAGATGGACGGATGTTTAGATATGTAGTTAAGTATGTAGGTCGATAGATTGATTGATAGATAGATAAACTGGTAGACAGTCAGGTTGACAGATACATAAACAGATAGATAGATCGATAGACATCAACCACTGGACTAGTTCCTAGTTTCGTATTGTGTTGTTTGCACGCTTTGTAGTAGGTTGCAAAGGTTCACGGAAATCCTGTGATATCTGTTAGTACTGTTAGTTGATTTTTGGCCAGTATTTTATTATTAATAACACTGGTCAACAAAATTAAATGTATTTATACTCATTATGAAGGCAAACCAACTTTTTTAGACTAATTTTTCATGCTGATTTCAAATTTTAACTCCATTTGTATGCAGCACGTATCAGTTTTTCAGTAGATACATGCAAATATTTACATATTTGTATATATATGAAATCATTACGTAATAAATAAGGATATATTATTTTTAGAAAGTAAATGAGTTTGTTGAGTTAAAAATCATCACTATCATTCTACAAGGAGTGAATACACAAAAATTGAGTCAGACAAAACAGACGAAGTTAGAAGAACAGAGTTAGAGATATTGTGATTTGGATTTCCTGCGGTGTTCCTGATCTGGTTGATCACGGTAAAGTGTCCAGCAGTAGTCAGCCAGCATGTTGTCATTCCAGAAGCCTTGGTACCGTTTCTCCATAGCACTAATGTCCTGGTACGAAGAAATCCAGATGAAAGTCCAAGAAGTGAACTTTCAGTGACATATGACAACACATTGCTGAGTAAAATTACAGAAGATTCTTGGCTCCATTTTTGTAGTCCATTGCCTTCTTGTTGCCCAAGAAATTCTCACAGATCCAATTGAAAACATTCCAGGCAGAGAGTTCCAGTTCATTCAGTTTTGTCTTGAAGTTGACATCTTTGAGTACTTCTCTAATTTGGGGTCCGACAAAGATACCCTATTTCAACTTCTGTGTGATTTTGGGAAACTTTTCTGCAATATACTCAAACCCTCTGGCATTTCCATTCTCTAGTGTCTTTACAAATTGTTTCATCAGTCCAAGCTTTATGTGCAAAGGAGGCGATAGAACATTACATGGATCTACAAAGGGCGTATTCATGACGCTAGACAGTCCTGGCTTGTATGATATTCTTGTCTGTCAGTTTGGTCACTCAGTTCAGCTTGGGAATTTCTGAGGTTCAAAGCTATCATCATCAGACACGTAACCTTCCTCATCAGCACTATCGTGACAGTCAGCTTCATCATCTGATGTTTCAATACCATCATCTGGTGGAACTGTAACTGGCAGACTTCCATTGTGAGATACAGGTCTCATTGCAGAATCCAAATTGGGATACACAATTTTGTGTATAGCATTTAAAAATATTTTAAACGAGTATTTGAAAGTTAGTCAGGGACTAAAATTTTTATAGACTTGCATCTTTCACTCTCTACCATCTTCTTTCTCACTGGTACACATAGAGAATATTCTATCGCCCTCGCGGGCAGCACTGCTCACATTTAGCACAGAACAATATAACCATCAAGGTTTCCCAATCAGTATTTGAATATCTTGATAAATATAATATAACATGTTTGTTTTGAGAAAGAATTCCTTATACAAATTTTTCCTTTGCATCATAGATTAAGGTCACCCCTTTTATGGCGTAATAAGTTTAGGCCTCTGAATTTCACCCTAACATTAGTTTTTGAAATCCTATGAATATGTGATGTCATGTTTACGAAATAATCGCAAGTGGCATTATTTTGGATAATGTTGACCATATCTACCATAGAAACTGGTATGTCCAAGAAATGGCTAGACTCATTTATTTAGCAGTTTCACATCCATATTTTCCATCAGCTAACGATTTCTGATAAAAGAGTTTCAGTTGTGGAGTTCTTTCATTTAAGTTGCATCACTCTTTTTGATTATTATTATACACACATGCAAGAGAATTGTATTCCTGTATGATTTTATCCATGACAAATGAAACAAGCCAAACAAAGAGACAACATAAATGATTACATATTATTTGTAATAAACTTCAATTAAAAGTTTGATGGTATATCATAAAACGTCTGACTGGATTTTTATATTTTGTCGAATCACTAAAGTTACTGAGTGAGTGATTCTGTTTCTTCAAACAATTACAAACTAAAGATTTCTATTTCAAATAAGCAAGTTGTGTAGATTTAAGTGGATGGAAAATAGAATTACATGGTGTATCATACCCTTCTTTCGTTTGTGCTTTCCTGTAGGAGAAATTGAACTTGGTACTGTACATTCAAGAAACACTCGTCAATGCAGGGGCCATCTTGATTACATCAGTAATTTAGGTGAATTGCATTGTCCTATGCAATTCTTATTTGTAGCTACGTAAGCTAAGTGCCTTTTGCATGAACACAACTCCGTGCTCACCGTGCTCGCCGTACTCGTCGTGCTGCTGGTAGAGTACAAATTACCAATCCTCGAAGCACTTCATGTGTTAAATACTTAACTATTTGTTTTAAATTTTTATTCTTTTCTTGTTCCAATCAGAGGTCATGCTAGGGCACTGCCTTGAAGAATTTTAATCGAATGGATCGACCCGCGTGCTTAATTTCTTTGTTAAACCAGGTACTTATTCTATGAACCACTTTTGCTGAATTGCGAAGTTACGGGGACGTAAACACGCCATAATCAGTTGTCAAGCAGCGGTGGTGGCGGGGACAGACACAGCCACAAAGACACACACATATCAACAATATTTTAGTGGAAACGTTTTATATGACCAACAATCTATTAGCAACTTTCGTAAATTATTCTCCGATTTCGTTTAATCATTTGTACTTACAAAGATCGCATTTGTATCAATAAATTAACAGCATTTATGTATTTATTATGCAAGTTTTATGTCAGCTCAGATTCTTTTTTAAAGAAACGTGTTATATGCAATCCGATTATCTGCTGGGGACCTAATTGCGGGATTTGTTATTGATTGTCCGCAAATTCAGCAGAGAATTTCAAAAGATATCTTGTTGCAAATATTTTCGTTGGAAAAGTTTTACAATGTCAACAGATTTAGAAGATTGATTTCTTGCTAAGCGACTATAGATGCAATGGGGAAAATATTTTCACATCAATCGATATGCCAAGCTACGAGAAACTACTTGGCAAAGAAAGGATCTGATGGGAGAGATGATAATGTGTGGTTTTACGTACCTAGACACACACTCGTGCAAACACACTCACACACACTAATGTGTGTGCATGTATATATACATACATATATATATATATATATATATATATATATATATATATATATATATATATATATATATGGACACACATATATACATACACACATATATATGTATATATATATATATATATATATATATATATATATATAATATGCATATAGACACATTCATATAAACTATACGAATACACAGACATGCACAGATGCACACTCATGCATACATAATACATACATATATTTGAGTAAGTGCATGAGTGCTTCTATGTACAATTTTTTTCATGCCAGCAATAAATATAGTCAATTGCCTGACCTTTCGCGACCATAGGTATCCATCAATTGATGTTCAGTTATGTAAAACAATATAAGGTGAGTATAGAAAGCAATGATGTCGCGACATTTCACAATTTCCATATGAATATTAAAGAGCTAAGGAAAAAACTAACTAGAAATGGAGTATCAAACCCAGTTTAAACAGAGCTTAATCGTACGTATTGCTGGTTCAAATGCGAAACATATAAACAAAAGAGAAAATATATATAATGAGAAAGTTATCAAATCTCAATTTGTCTATAGTAGATGAGTATTGGTATCTTCAGGCTATCAAAACGTTTCGTACTCAATCAGGGAGAACTGTATTGGGTGCTTAAGAACTGCTCCCAATATAACTATAATAATAATAATAATAATAATAATAATAATAATAATAATAATAATAATAATAACAACAACAACAACATCGAAAAATACCTTAGGAATGAAAACCCAGGTTCGAAATTTCCCCAAGACACCTGATGAAGGCTGGAGGGTATATCAGCCGAAACGTTGTGTTAACAACAAAAGATGAGGACAAATATCCGTCAAATGTAAATAATATAAATAATGTACATAATTCCTCATCTCTTAAATATAGAACTGTATTATATATTTTTATTATTGTGTAATTTATGTACTTTATAAAAATTTTCCAAATTACAGAGAATATATAAATTCTAAAAGAATTACTGGACCATTTTTTAACGAATACTTATTTCCCTAACGCTATTTTAATATGCTAAAATAATAGTTTATGGTGTAAGTCCAGCAGCTTTGTTCTTGAAGAAAACAGTATGCAGCAACATTAGGCAGTCGCAGTTCACATGTGTTTGAATAAAAACTTTTCAGAAACACTAATGGGTCGAAAAAACGTACATATGCCAGGGCCTTAAATCTTTCAGCCTTTGATTTCTTCTTGAGAGTATCAAATCAATGATGTATTGCACACATCCTAGAAGCATGTGGTGATTTCAAATTTTGGTACAAGGCCAGCAATTTTGGGCGAGGAGTAAGTCTATTACGTCGACCCTAGTGATCAACTGATGCTTATTTTATCGACCTCAAATGGGATGAAAGGCAAAGTCGACCTCTGCAGAATTTGAAGTCAGAATGTGAAACCGGACAAAATGCTGGTAAGCATTTTGTCCGGTGTGCTAACCATTCTGCAAGCTCGTCGCCCTGCTAGAATCATATTGCATATTATTGTTGCTTTTTATTTTAATCACAGATGTGTCTGAAAATTTTGTTGGAATATCATGAAAGATTAAAGAATGTTATGGAATTTTAATGGTGCCTATGTTGATGTCCATATTTATGTAATTTCAAGAGTATATCTTGAATATTAATAAAGAAATGTTCTATTTTAATCACTCAGTTTATCTAATCCCCTGTATATAGACACACACACGTGTATATAGGTATATATGTGTGTATACATGAATACTGTATATATATATATATATATATATGTGTGTGTGTGTGTGTGTGTGGTGTGTGTGTGTGTGTGTGTGTGGTGTGTGTGTGCGTGCGTGCGGGGGGGGGGTGTACACGTTAGCAGTGACAGATTAAGGAAAGAATACTCCATATCTGATAGCTGTGCACTAATATTTACAGTCAAGATCTCATGACCGATACTTAAGGTTTCCACTCATTGGAGTTGGTTCCTTCAGTCGGTTAAAGGCTTATTTGTAAGCCAAGATGAACATTAGCAAATTGCACTCAACTGAACAAGTGTCGCATTTGTGCAAGATGTTATGTAGTCAGATCGAACCCAGAACAACAGTTTTAGTTTTTTAAAGCATTCGCTCGTTACAAGGTCCTTAGACCACTGAAAATGTAAGAGCTATTAGAATAAATGGACGCTGGACATAAGTCAATAGGTGACGATGTACATTAGACTTAAAAGACAAGAGATCATATTGAAGAGAAAAACAAGACTGAGAGGGAATTCCAAAGTTCAGAGGCGAGAGGGAAGAAACTGGTACTGTAAAGTACTTTACGACACTTAGGAGATTGCAGAATATACTGATGAGAACTGGATGCAAGACTAGTTGATCGCTGATAAGTTCTTAAAGGATGAGTTCTTAAAGAGAAGAGAGCTCAGCTGAACAATGTCCATGAAAATACTTATAGAAAAGAGACAAGGAAGCCACATGACGACGATGAGAGAGTGAATCAAATTTAGAAGATAGATCAAGACGAATAACATTATAAATACGGCGTTGAATACAGTCTAACAGAGTTAAGCAATCCGCAGAGGCACCTGCCCATATATGACAACAGTACTCAATGCAGGGACGAAGGGTAGACTTATAACGATAAAGTTACAAAGTGAAGTTCTAAATCAAACAGCCATGTCTGTAGAAATAAATTAAATAGATGTTTTGATTGCTTATATATGATACTTGCGTTCAAATCCGTTGAAGATAAACCCTAGGAAGGGCCTTTTATATGAAGTGGTGTTTGTTTACCTATTACCGATTGCAGTCTGGTATCTGTTAATTTCAGATATTCACCTATTTCGATGTAGAGTACGGTCAATTAAAACCACCTAAGTATTTAACTTGCACTTAATTTTGTCCACCCCACCTGAAGAACGATGAAAGGCAAATTTGTACATCTCGTCAACAATAATAGAAATTTAGGGAAACAGATTAGTGTTTCTGAATCTTTTTGAAATTATGGCTGATTGAAGAAAGTAAAACAAACGAAAAATACTGGGGTAATTTGTATGACACGTAAAAGAATTA
>NC_043007.1:57263359-57283359 GCF_006345805.1 Octopus sinensis | reverse complement strand
ATTGTGGAATATTTCAGTTCAATTTCAATTGCTTTATATATAACCTGACATAAAATACAATTACCAATACACTCACACACACAGGCATATACACACGCACATGCACACACGCACACACACACACACACGTATACATACATAGACACAGAGACAGACAGAAAGACAGACAGACAGACAGACAGACAGACAGACAGACAGACAGACAGATAGATAGATAGATAGATAGATAGATAGATAGATAGATAGATAGATAGATAGATAGATAGATGTAACATTATTTACATTATTTACATTATTTACGTTTGACGGATATTTGTCCTCGTCTTGTTTCGGCTGTCTTGGGGAAATTTCGAACCTGGGTTCTCATTTTTAAAGTATTTTTCGATGTTGTTGTTGTTATTATTATTAATATTATTATTATTATTATTATTATTATATTATTATTATATTATTATTATTATTATTATTATTATTATTATATTATTATTATTATTATTATATTATTATTATTATATATTATTATATTATTATTATATTATTATTATTCAGGTCATTGCCTGGAATCGAACTCGGAATCTTGGAGTTAGTAGCCCGCGCTCTTAACCACTGCGCCATATGCCCATGGGCATACACCGAGTTCGATTCCCAGTTCGATTCAAGGCAGTGACCTGAATAATAATAATAATAATAATAATAATAATAATAATAATAATAATAATAATAATAATAATAATAATAATAATAATAATAATAATAATAATAATAATAATAATAATAATAATAATAATAATAATGATAATAATAATAATAACATCGAAAATACACTGGGAATGAAGACCCAAGTTCGAAATTTCCCCAAGACACCTGATGAAGGCTGGAGGGTATATCAGCCGAAATGTGTTGACAACAAACAAGATGAGGACAAATATCGTCAAATGTAAATAATATAAATAATGTACATAATTCCTCATCGCTTAAATATAGAACTGTATAGATGTAACAGTTTATCTATTCGAAATTGTCTTCTCGCAAAGTAGTGTATAATTGCTACCGAAACAATTGTAAAACGAGACATTTTGAATAAATATTTCTTCTTCCAATGACAGATAAGTATGTTCTCCGATGCAACAAATGAACGTAAGTTTCGGATCTACATGTATGAAGCATGAAAGGGACTTCCTAGCTACGTTTGTTAAGTTGTAATACATCGTAATAAGTGCTCATGAAATCGTTGCGTGTTGCGTTATCATTTTATACACACATTCGCACGCACAGACGTCATACATACATCATACATACATACACACACACACACACACACCACACACACACACACACACACACACACACAAACACACACACAGGCGCAGGCGTGGCGTTGTGGTAAGAAGCTTGCTTCCCAACCATATGGTTCCGAGTTCAGTCCCACTGTGTGTCACTTTGGGTGAGTATCTTCTTCTAAAGGCTGAAGCCATCCAGTCTTGTGAATAGATTTGTTAGACGGAAACTGAAAGAAGTATTCTAGAGGTATTAGTGATAATGTTAATGGTTGAGGCAATAGTGTTGATGGTGGTGGTGGTGGTGGTGGTGGTCATCGTCGTCGTCGTGTTGGCTTTCCGTTTGGTGGTTGTTGTGCTTGTGTAGACAGCGCTCTTGGTGATGCGGATGGTGGTATCAGTGGTGGTAATAGTACAGGCTGTAGTGGTTATAGTTGTGTTGTGCTTGTGGTGGTGGTAATGGTTGTAGTGGTGGTGGTGGTGGCGGTGCAGGGCCAGTGCCGGTGTTGATGGTGTTGATGATGGTGTTGTTGTTGTTGGTGCTCGTGATGCTGGTGCTCGTGGTGGCCGTAGTGGAGGCGGTGGTGTTGGTGATGCTGCTACTGCTACTGATGTTGAAGGTGGTAATGTTGGGCCAGTGGTGGTAGTGGTGATGGTGGTGGCGATGCTGATGTTGCTGCTGGTGTTGCTGCTGGTGCTGGTGCCACTGTAGGTGCTGCTGCTCATGGTGGTGGAAGTGGTGGAGGTGGTGGAGGTGGAGGTGGTGGTGGTGGTGGTGGTGTGGTGGTGGTGGTGGTGGTGGTGGTGGTGGTGGTGCCGGCCGGTGTTGTTGGAGACAAAGGTGATACAAAAATTATGAAGTGTAGCAAACGAATGGTAATAACACCAACTACGCCACCATCACCTATAACACCGCCAACAACATCAACAGAAGTGCTTCGACGATGATGGTAACATCATCATCATCAACAGCAACAATAACAACAACAACTGTAACAACAGCTCGAGAAACTGTGATGAATAACAGCTATAAATAAATGAATTAGCAATTAGCAGATTAACAAGAATAGGACGCGACTGTGCAATAGAATGAAATGCTGTCAACAACAACAATAACAATAACAAAAGAAAAAATATAAAATGCATCATAAAGAAGAAAAAAACGTAAACAACGGCAGCAACAGTAAAACAAAACCTATGAATATAAACAAGCATGATGTTAATAATAATAATATAATAATAATAATAATAATAATAATAATAATAATAATAATAATAATAATAATAATAATATAATAATAATGACAACAATGAAAATATAACCGTTTTTACACACGCGTTCGACAACAATACAAGAACAACAACAAATAACAACCAGCTATGATGGTGATGACGACGCCGACGACGAGGAGGAGGAGAAGGAGGAGGGGAGGGGAGGGGAGGGGAGGAGTAGGAGGAGGAGCATGCCGATCGTGAACATGATCATCTGCGGGATGTTGATGACAAGGAGGAAGAGGAGGAGCAGGAGGAGCAGGAGGAGGAAAGCGATTTCTTAAGCAAGAAGACAGAAATTAAGAAAACAATGAATTAAGGGAAATTCGTTGATGATATTAAACAGAAAAGAAGAAAATAACAACTACATTATTTACAGCAACGGAGGCACTTTCAATTGTATATATACATGTGTGTATGTGTGCATATACATATATATGTGTGTGTGTGCGTGTACATGAAGTGTATGTGTGTGTAAAAGAGCGGGAGAAATAAATAAATAGATAAATAAGTACAGGTACATTGTACGCATTAACACATACACACAGTGTTTATGTAGGCGAATAACTTGCTTCCATATATGTATATACATTACCGTATCTGCGCATGTATAGCGGAGGAAAAAATATGGAAGGCATAAAGAAAAACTTCGTAATGAATACGTATATAAAACAGGAGTAAATTAACAGAATAAAATAAAAATATTAACTGAATAGAAGTTCCTTCCACTCCTCCTCCGCCGCTGTCAACATTCTTTTATATATATATATATATATAATTATTATTTATTGCTTGTTTGTTTTCTTTTGTTTGTTTGTTTGTTTCTTTCTTTCTTTCTTTCTTTCAGTATTCATAATGGTAGTTCTTTTAAAAAGAAATTGCGGCAATTAAAAACAGTTACCATGAAAACAACACTGCTGTGGCTTCTCTACCCCATTGTTCTATTTGAACTTGCTTCTATTTCTGTGATTTCCTTCATTGCAACCTCTTATTCTCATCAGCCGATCCTGCTTTTCTTTCGGGCTTCAAAAGAAACTATAAGAGACCGCCATACCTTTCGTCTAGAAAAATTTATTTAAGCCTTTATACAACCATCTTTGTTTATTTAGTTCTAGTTATTCACACAGACATCTTTATATATACATTTCGTTTATATTATTTAGTTATCATGATTATTATTATTATTTTTATTTTTATTATTATTATTATTATTATTGTCGTTGTTGTTGTTGTTTCTTCTTATCATCATCATCATCATCATCATCATCATCACCATCATCATTATTGTTGTTGTCGTTCCGGCTTTTGTTCTCATTGGTGTTCTTTAGTTATATTTTACTGCCATAGTTGTTGTTGTTATTGTTATTGTTGTTGTTGTTGCATCGTTGTTTATTTTCTGGTTTTCTTATGTCCCTTTAACGTTATATTTTGTATTTTCTGCGCGTTTGGCTGTTTACTTGTCTATGTAATGTGTATGTATGTTAGTTTCTGGCCATGTTTCTGTTATTGCTGTTCCTGTTATTCTCATTGTTGTTGATATTGGTAGTATGTTTAATTGAATTGTTGCTTTTGTAAAGACAGTTAATGCTGTTGTTGTTGTTGTTGCTACTGAATATTATACTTCATAGAAATGTTTGTTAGGTGTTTGCCATTCGTCTGGTGGCGCTTGCTACCACTATCATTACTGTTGTTGATATTGTTGCAAATGGGGCTACGTTTCGCATCATTGTCAGTTGTCGTTATTGTATTGGTTATTATTATGTTGTTATTGTTGTTGCTTTTGTGTCGAGGATAAATAAATATCTAAATCTCCGGGATGAGGACTGTAGCTAAATTAGTGAGGAAAAAGTCATTTTCATACATTGATGATGATAATGATAATGATGATGATGATGATGATGATGATGATGATGAAGGGGAGGTGAGGAGGAGGATGGCGGCGATTCCAAGGATGAAGATGACGATGATGATGATGATGATGATGATGATGATGATGGTAGAGGGTGGTGATCGTGGTGATGGTAGCGGTGATGTTGGTGATGATGGTGATGATGATGATGATGGTGTTAGTAATGATGAGGATGATGATTATGATTGTGATGGTGGTGATGGTGAAGACGATGATGACGACGATGATGCTAATGGTAACAATAATAATCATCACAATCATAACTGTGTTAAATCTTCGCATCGATCAATAGAATTGTATACTTACCGAATATAAATGGTTGAGTGCTGTCCTCCTCTCAAGAAAATAACTAGAACCCTGAACTCAATCATAATGCAGAATCAATGTGACAATGGGCTGGTCCTGCCTAAGCGGTGGGGTCCCAGTCTTGTTTCGGTAGGTGGCATTGTTTGTTAAATATATTGTTTTATTGTATATTGTATTTATGTTTTACTCCTAAACCTGTTTATTGCATATGTACTTTCCGATACATTTTCTAAGATAGAATTTCCTCTCATACATTGCAGCCCTTGAAGTTAATGTGGAAATAATATTAATATATTTATTTTTTCTATCACATGACTTTGTCCATGAACAATCTGGTGTGTTTATTTTAATAGCCTACCAATGTATACAGTGAGTCTCTTTGCCGTAGGTGTTTGGAAGACACTCGGCAAGAAATGGAAACAAAATTGAAAGAAAATAACAATAATAATAATAATAATAATAATAATAATAATAATAATAATAATAATAATAATAGTTTCAAATTTTGACACAAGGCTAGTAAGTCCAAGGGGAGAGTTAAGCCGATTATACTCATCCCAGTGTTCAACTTCCCCGTCACTAACCCACCTGTTAGTGACGGGGAAGAATAGCAACATCCTTGGGGAAACGCTGGGCGTCTACGAAAAGTAACTGGTTAGTCTATTCCGGAAGGCATTCCAATCGGGGACTCTCATTGATAACTTTCAGAAATCTTTGTCATAGAAGTGCTACCGAGGAGCGCTACCAGTTCAAGATAACCTCTACTGGAACGGACATGCCATCAGACCGGTTTGTCCGAGATACGTACGAAGCGATGAAACCGTTCGGTTCGCACTCGTTCAGTAACCGAGCATTGTTAACTCATGGAATTATGTTGAGTAACTCTTGTCGCAGATGATTGCTTTTCTACGGGCAGGTAAAGCACTGGCGATAGCGAAAGAGGTTCTGTGGTGGACTTGAATGTAATGTATAAAGATAGAGACTTTCTTCTTTGGTAGATCCCTCATTGACTTTTTCAAGTTTCAGATGACAAGTGTCGAGAAGAGGATGACAAGGAAGGTGGGTGTGGAGAAGGGAATACTGTCCTCGAGTGAATTTACTGAAAGTTGGGTGAAAGCAGTAAAAACGGGAAGAGTGGTTGACGGAAAACACTTGCCCTTGGGTGGCAGGGTCCCTCGATTGGCCCGAGAAGTTCTTCTGTATATGATGAATTGCATCATCATCATCACCACCACCATAATCATCATTTGTTTTTTTATTTCTTATATCATGTATACTTTTTAAAAGTCATCCATTCCACTCCATGTACATCCTCACACTTTATAATTTTGTAACGTCCCCTCATCCTTCCGCATGGACGCAAATAAAAGTCATATTATTTTATTATTATTATTATTATTATTATTATTATTATTATTATTATTATTATTATTATCATCATCATCATCATCATAGAGGCGGTGAGCTGGCAGAATCGTTAGCGCACTGAACGAAATGCTTTGCTGTATTTCGCCCGTCGCTGCATATTGTTTTCAAATTCCACCGAGGTCGACTTTGCCTTTCATTCCTTCGGGGTCGATAAACTAAGTACCAGTGGAACACTGGGATCAATGTAATCGACACATCCCCTCCCCCAAAATGGCCGTCCTCGTGGAAAAAAATTGGTACCATTATTATTATTTTTTTTTTCTTCCTTTTTTTTCTTCTTTCAAATTTGTTTCCATTTCTTGCCGAGTGTCTTCCCGACTCCTAGGGCAAACAAACTCATAGTATACATTGGTAGGCCATTAAACTAAACTCACTAGTTCGTTCATTTTTTTCTAAAATTAAATTAAAATACATGGGTAGTAATAGTTCTCACATCGACAATGCTCTTCTCAATACGTGTGATGTACCAGTTAGGACAATCTTTTGCACTTTTTGCAGGGATGGTAAGCCAGGGATCATTCTCATATAATTTTCTGTTCCTTTCTTGATCATTCCTAGTACTCCTACGATCACTGGTATTGTAACCGCCTTGAGATGCCACATTTTCTCAATTTCAATGAGCAGGTCTTTATATTTTCTGAGCTTGTCAAACTCTTTCGCCGAGATATTATGATCACAGGGGATGCTCATGTCGATCAATAAGCAAACTTTATTGTTTTGGTCTTTCACAACAATATCTGGTTTATTGGCTTTGATGGTTCGGTCTGTATGAACTGGAAAATCCCACAGAATCGTTACATTTTCTCCTTCAGTTACAGCTTCAGTGTGGTGATTATACTACTTTTCGGCAGTTTTGATATTGTAATGCCGACTTATTAGCCAGTGTAGATATTGGACAACTCTGTCATGTCTTAATTTATACTCCACTGGTGCTAAGACTTTACATCCAGAGATTAGATGGTCCACTGTTTCAATCATGTCGTTGCAGAATCGGCATTTTGGGTCTGCTCCATTTTTCATCACATTGGCCTAGTATCATTATTATTATTATCATTATCATTATTATTATTATTATATTATTATTATTATTATTATTATTATTATTATTATTATTATATTTGCTGCGGAACATTTCGAACGTGTTTTCGAACGCTCTAAGTAAGTCCAGTTCAAAATATTTATTTATACCAGGATTGGTATAATTATTTTATTCCAAGTTGTGAATAGAAGCTCCACGAGCCTGTTACTGGTTTGTTATGGTTGTGTAGCCCTCAGAGGGGCGATTTTCAGCCCACCAAATAATTCCGGTGGGCATTATATTTAATTGAATCAAATACAACTCAAGAAGATGGCAGATCGTGTCTTGAAAGAGTTGAGAAAAAACAAAACAAACCCTCCTAGGAATATGATAACGGATGAAGACTTCCCTCCCCTTCGCACCGTTACGGGCAACAGTAGAAGGGAAGGGGAGGAGGAAAAAAAACAAAACTATCATGGTACAAAGTCCAACTAACAGTAACAACAATAGTAGCAGAAACACTAACACAACAGTGACAGCAGCCACAGCAGTAGTAATAGTGATAGCAACAACAACCACGAAAAAGACAGCAACAGCAGCGGCAGTAGAGATAGCGACAACAACAACAACAACGAGAGCAAAAGCGACGACATCAACAGAAACAAAACCACCACCAGCGACATCGATAAGAACAACGACAACAACAACACCAGCAGCAACAACAGCAGCAACATTAACAACAACAAAAACAACAGCGAGAACAATACCAATAACAATAACAAAAACACGTTCGCAGCAGCAGTAGTAGCAAAGAAGAACAAACATCGCTTTACCGTAGACCTCACAAATAGAGAGCAGATACCACCACAGGCAAGGAAAGTAATAAAACAAGAGAAGACTTGGGCCAACCTGACTATCCCATCCGAAGCAATTGAAGCAGTGGAGAGAACAACGATGCTTTTCAGATGCATCTCAGTAGATGCAGCTTTAATAGCCGAATTAGATATTGAGGCGGCGCTGAGGTGCATTAGAAATGACATCGACTACAAAGCGAGGGGCAAACAATACGATATCTTTCGGTGCTGTTTAAGTCAGAAGCCCTCGCTATGAATCATTCAATGACCCCCTGCAAAATAACAAAGTCATCATGTACCCCTCCCACATAGGGAAACGTACAGCCCATGTCCCCATTCCTAGAATGCCCCAGGACTAGATATTTGGTGGCTTCTGGGATGCGTAATCGTGGAAGGGACGAATACTGTCCCGATAGAGGCGACAGGAACTGCCATGGAGGACTGGTCCAGGGTTGACCTGAAGATACTTCTCAAGATCATATCCGAAAACATAAAAAAAATCCCGGACCACTTCGGTCTCCAGATATATATCATGACTGAGGGCAAAAAGCCTCGTTGTTTCAGGTGTGGAGAAACGACTCATTTGCAAGCTCGCTGCCCCCAACTGGTACAAAGTGCATGGAGTTAAAGGCCTCCACTGCTGCGTACGCCGGGACGAGAATCACAAGCAACATCAGCACCGGCAAAACCACGAGCAATAACAACAAAGACATTAACCCCACTCGGGGAAGCAAGGAAAGTTCTCCTTCTCCACTCACACCAAATAAAAATAGGCACATAAACAAGATTATAAACATATACACAGACACACTTACAGCAACAGACCCTTCATTTTCCAGTAGTGAAGATGAAGGAAAACCAAAAGCCCCCCACCCCCCAAAAAAGCAAAACGAAAAGAAAGCACAAAAGAAAATCTCCACAAAGCATAACAACACCCACAATAAAAAATACGAACACCACCAACACAAACACAGCCAACATCATCACTATCACCAGAATCCCCCCAAACGCAAACAATCTAAACAGGAACAGACACTCACACAAACATCTAAAACTGCAGACACCACACCCACAGCACACGCAGATACAGCAGAAACAACAGGGCCATCACCACTGCAGTCAAGCAAACAAATTAAACAACATCAACACAAAAACATCCAGCTTCGTATACATCAGAAGGGACAACTGATGTTCCTCGTAGCACAAAACACGGAATTTGAAACAGGGGTGATATTCGAATCGAACACATTTCGCGTACCAGAAGATTTACTTCTGGCGCAAATGTCATTCGATTCCTACACAAAAATTCGAGAGAGCTTTCCGGAGGACGTGGGAATCACGAACGTGAGACTCATATCGAGGCTCTTAAAGGGGTTCCCCCACCACCACCCCAAAAGACAATAATGGAAGTCGAACCACCCGACCTTCATAACACACCGGGGGGTAAGTAAACCTTTCTCTTCTCTCTTTAGATTGCCAACATGGCCACTCTCAGAGTAGGATGTTTTAATGTTCGAGGCCTGGGATCACCCTGGAACCAAGGGCACCTGCTCAACGACATCTGGTCTCAACGACATCTGAGTTGGATATAATTGCTGTCAGTGAGACCAGGATTTCCAATACACGCGCACTGGCTCCCATGTTCGACGACTAACAGATCTTTGTATATGTTAGTCAGTCGGGAATGGGAGGTGGAGTGGCAGTGCTGTTTAGGAAAGAACTGGATCTCGAGGTAAAGTTGATCTTCTGGGACCTGGACAGGAAGTGGGTGGTTTGGGACGTGAGCAATAATGAAGGTAGTGTCTTTAGACTGGTGGCAGTCTACGCTCCTACCGGAGCCCAGCGGCCAGATTTCTTGAGGCGTGTGGAAGCCTTTTTAGGTACGTCTTGCCTTTTGTCTAATGCACAGACATATGCTGAGCCTGCGACATCTCCAGATATTCTACCTAAAGGTGAACAGGTGTGGTCGCCATTTGTCAAACATGCTTTTCCCTAGCTTGTCTCCTTGACTGAGCTGCAGTCCTGGGTCTATAAGAGACCGAGGAGGGGTGACTGGCATCTGGAATGTTGCCAGGCACTCACTGCCCTCTACCCGGTGAGCAATGCGATCATTGGAACATCAACTCTTGAGTTCCATAGAGGGTTAGTGGCGGGAAAGAGCGATAACGCACTTGGAGAGACGCTAGGCGTTGACGAAGTCGAACTAATCGGTCTGTTCGAGAGGACTTTCGAGCCGGGGATGACGGATAACTTCCAGAAATCCCTACCTTGACAGTGCTATCAGGGGGTACTGCCGGTTCGAGATAAACTCTACACGCACGGAAGTGCTATTAGACGGACCTGCTCGAGATGCGCGCAAAGCGACGAAACCGTTGTGCACGCACTCGTCCAGAGTCCTTGCATTACTGACTTGTGGAGTTATTATGTTGAACAGCTGTTATCACGTGTAGGCCGGATCCGGCTATCGGACGAGTCTATAGTGAAGATCGATCTGGCGCTTTCCATCGGTCTGGAAGGCCAGGTAATTTTCCTCTGTTTGAAAGCAGCCGCGAAAGAGGATGTATGGTGGACCAGGTTGAAAGGACTGAAGACAGACACTTTCCTCTTCGGCCAATCACTCATCAATTTTTTCAAATTTCATTTGGAAAGGAAGATGAGGATGGAGAGAGAAATGCTGCCTCCCAGTACATTTGCTAAAAGGTGGTTGAATGTAGCGAATGTAATGAATTCACCTGTAGACTAGCGAATTTGAGAGGGAGAAGGGTGCTCTTCTCAGATGCCCTCGAAGCGTCGTGTGGTTCAGGATTGGCGGGGTACCTGAGCCAACTCCAGGTGGTTACCTTCCACCCCTATTGGGGAACTTTCATTATTATATTCTTTTGTTGGATGTCATTGTTATTGTTTTAATTGTGTAATCGTTGTTTCTGTGCAAAATCCCCACTCTCCATGTCTACTGTATCGTCCCTATATGTCGGCCCTAGTGAAATAATAAATGAAACAATAATAATGATAATAATAATAATAATAATTATTATTATTATTATTATTATTATTAGTAGTAGTAGTAGTAGTAGTAGTAGTAGTAGTAGTAGCAGCAGCAGCAGTAGTAGTTACAGTAGTAGTAGTAGTTACAGTAGTAGTAGCTGTTGTAGTAGTGCTATTTTCTCCTTCATTGTCATCCAATAATTGTATTTTAATCTTCTCATTTCTTTTCTTTACATTAATAATGTTTCAAACAAATTTTAATCAAAACAGAAATTTAGCGTTATAAATACGGTTTTACAAGCACAAAGGAGCTAAAATAAAGACAACTTGTGCTTCAAGAAGTATCAAATTACTTGTGTGTATTTTACTTTTGTGCATTTTGGTATGTATGCATGCATACATACATCTACATACATGCACACAAACGCACCGACAAATGCTCGCCATGCAAATTAGCCTCTACAGATATGCCTGATTATAATAGGTATCTGCGCAAAGAAACGAGGCCGTATTTCTCCTCGGATGAACGGTTAATGAAGTGTGAACCATGTCAGGGCAATCACTTGACTGCGGCCATGCTGGAGCACCGCCTTTAGACGAACAAGTCGACCCCAGGACTTATTCTTTGTAAGCCTAGTGCTTATTCTATCGGTCCCTTTTGCTGAACCGCTAAGTTACGGGGACGTAAACACACCAGCATCGGTTGTCAAGCGATGTTGGGGGGACAAACACAGACATACAAATATATACAGACACACATACACACACACACGCACACACACATATATATACATACATACGACGGGCTTCTTTCAGTTTCCGGCTACTAAATCCACTCACAAAGCTTTGGTCGGCCCGAGGCTATAGTAGAAGACATTTGCCCAAGGTTCCACGCAATGGGACTGAAACTGGAACCATGTGGTTGGTTAGCAAGCTACTTACCACACACATTTATACGTATATATATTATACTAGCAGTATCGCCCGGCGTTGCTCGGGTTTGTAAGGGAAATAACTATAAAGCATTTTTAGAGAGTTATAGCCAAAAAATAGCAAAAAAATGGAAAAAAAATGATGGTAAATTTTTGTTGAGAGTTAAAAAAGGTGGAGTTGCGTCCCCTAGACGGTCTGTGGTTTGGGTTTCTGATTCTCGACCCCATGTCGAATTTATCGATTTTTTTCAGAACTGGGGGAACTTTTCAAAATTTTCGCTGCGTTAGTTTTGAATTATGACATTGGGCTATGTGTGTGTCAAGTTTCATCAGAATCGGTTGAAAGCCGTGGTCAGAGTGAGGGTACGAGAAAACAGACACACAGAAAACGCACAGACAAACTGCCGTTTATATAGAGAGAGATTACATTATATATATTTATGTGTATATATATAAGCACACACACACACATACAAACGCATACACATACAAATCCTACACACACGCACACATACATACATAAAGACACAAACGCATATGTGTCTAATAAACCTATATATATATATGTGTGTGTGTGTGTGTGTGTGTAAGCTGCATGCTTTTAAACGAGCAGTAGAGATAGCCGGTAAAATTACAACCTTTCACAAATTCTCTTATATTTTAATTAGACACTCGCACGACACAGACACGCACACTTATATCCATTCAAATCTGCATTTCTCATACATATGCACCTATATATGATCCTAAAACACATACAGAGATATCTAAATATATAATCACACGTACTGTAGTTGTTGAGCGCATATTTTTTCAAACAAGTTTATTTATAGAATAACATACACTATACATGCATCCACCAGCACTGATATTTTTATATAGAAACACGCAACTAAACACACACACACACATACACACACACACATATACACAAACACACACACATACAAACATAGAGAGATGTGTGTGTGTGTGTGTGTGTGTGTGTGTGTGGTGTGTGTGTGTGTGTGTGTGTGTGTGTGTGCGTGTGTGTATCGGCCCCCGCTGTGTTGTTCTTGACTAATAGAATCATGATATCGCTGGAAACTCACATACATGAGAATACATGAATCCGCTTATGTACACGTTTCATCGAGCAAACTTCTTCAATTGCTTATGAAAACCAATACAATGGCTGTTGTGTAACAAAGAGGCAGATTTGAACGTCTTATGTTGAACAATTATTTATTGTATGTTAGTCCAAACATAACAAGAACCGGATGGTTGGGTCGAGTCGGGTTGGGTCACGGAAAATAGATGATTGGAGAGTAGGTTGGTGAGTAAATAAAAGAGAAAAAGAGGAGCTAAATAAAGCGAGGAAATAAGATTGCATGACAGAAATAAGGTGAGTATGAGGCGAGTGAGTATGAGTGATAAAAAGGAGAGGAATACGAAGATGAAACAGAGAAAGGGCGGCATAGATTTCTCCCATACAAAACCATAAATTCGTGGAAGAGTCCTATAACCAATTGATCTTATATTGGGTTCAAATTTTGGCACAAGGCTAGCAATTTTGACGAAAGGAGTAAGTTGATTATATCGAACCGCAGTGCTTAACTGCTACTTATTTATCGATCTCGGAGGAATTTGAAGTCAGAACGTAACACGTGAAGAAATGCCGCTAAGCATTTTGCCCGGCGTGATAACGATTCTACCAGCTCCCCGCCTCTAATTGATTCAACTTAATATATTCCTGATATTAGTCTTATTGAACTCCGAAGGAATCTAAGGTAAATTTGGCCTCAGATTTGAACTCAGAGTATCGGGTGATAGTGACAATTTCTTTTTTTACATACCTGATCCAACGAGTTAACCATTCTTACTAACTCAACTACCCTACGGATAGAAGGGGGCAAAAATTTAAAAGAAAAGGATATCAGTAACAAAGAGATAAGAGAATAAATCCTTCCACGATCTCATTCTCTCTTTCGCTGTCTGTCTATCTGCCTGTATCTGTCTCTCTATCATTTGGTTTCATTACTCTTTAAGCTACGTGAGCTCTAACAATAAGACCAGCTTTTGGATTCAAAATAAAAAAAAAGCAACAATAAATAAATAAATAGAAGTTTTTGTTACAACGATTCGAAGAACAAAAGAAAAACATCTCATCAAAATAAAGCGTGAAGAGACTTTAGAAATTATTCGTAAATTTTGTGATGTTTAGAGATGGACTTGGAAATTTGTTTTCACTGCGCACATCAGACTTGTTTTTGTTTGCTGTTGTTATTGTCGCTGTGTTTCGTACAGGCATAAGACCCTCCCTCTATAATATTGTACACGAGGAATTCAAATACATAGAACACGCACAAAACTAGTCACATTAGAGATCTCAATGATGGATTTCATTATATATATATATATATTATATATATATATATATATAATATATATATATATACATATATATATAGGTATGTATGTATGTATGTATATATATATATACTAGCAGTAACACCCGGCGTTGCTCGGGTTTGTCAGGGAAATAACTATATAAGCATTTTTAGAGAGTTATAGCCAAAAAAATAGCAAAAAATGCATTAAAAATGGAAAAAAAAAAATGGTAATTTTTTTTTAAATCGTTGACTCATCGTAGACATTTTAGAGAGTTACTTCCCTTATATAATAGCGAAAAAATGCATTAAAATTGAAAAAAATGATGGCAATTTTTTTTTTAAATCGTAGACTCATCGTAGACGCGCGCTAATACCCAGAAGGGCTCGATATGAATCACGACTATAAGATACCCGGTTTTGGTTAAACTGCACCGCAAAATGTGGGAGTATTTAGGAATCTAAATCGTAGGAGACAGACACACAACTTCACTTTTATATATAAAGATATATATATTAGAAGAAATGAGGTACTCAGAAATTCGGATGGTTTTATATTTACAGATATTTATTTGTATATTACATGTTTTATACATCATATAACTTAGTTATACATCATATAACTTAGATCATATATTATATATTAGCGCTTTCTCCCATTCTAGTGGGGTTTTCAAATCGAACTAAGTTCCTGTGAAAAAGTTTTGACCATTTTATAGTGTTTCTGTGTAGGGAGGGATATAAGATAGCGAGCTGGCAGAAACGTTAGCACGCTGGGCGAAATGCGTAGCCGTATTTCGTCTGCCGCTACGTTCTGAGTTCAAATTCCGCCGAGGTCGACTTTGCCTTTCATCCTTTCGGGGTCGATAAATTAAGTACCAGTTACGCACTGGGGTCGATATAATCGACTTAATCCGTTTGTCTGTCCTTGTTTGTCCTCTCTGTGTTTAGCTCCTTGTGGGTAGTAAAGAAAAAAAAATAAGATAGTAAAAGAGGGTGATGAATGGGGAGAGAGAGGGAGAGAGAGAGAGAGAGAGAGCATGTGTGTGTGTGTGCGTGTGTGTGTGTTTTTGTATTTGGAAGAAGTATTAAAGAAAAAGAGGGGAAGGGAGAAAAGGGAGTGAGGGAAGAAGAAAAAAATGTTTTGCTGGTTCCTTTTGTAGTTGGTCAGGATGTTTACTCCTTGGGGAAGATCTTGGGGAAGATCTTTAAGTTTTGACCATTTTATAGTGTTATTGAGTGTGTAGTGGCGGGGAGGGATATAAGATAGTACAAGAGGGTGATGAATGGGGAGAAAGTGAAAGAGAGCATATGTGTGTGTGCGTGTGTGCGTGTGTGTGTGTGTGTATATATATATATATATATATATATATTATTGCTGCCCCCTCGTTATTGAGCATGGCCATTGCACGAAGCTTAACTGTTACTGGTGCTGTGACCGAATGTGACTTTTTAGCCCAGCTAAAGATCTACAATGTCTTGTAGAGAATTGGCAACTAAAACCTTTACCGGTAATAGCCGGCTGTTGTTGTAAATGGGCTTCATGTACCTTTGCATGTCGTTTAAGTCCTCCTGCCGAATTACACTCTCTTCCACATGCCCGACAGATATGATTAGTATGGTGTATTACACCACCACAAGTGGCCAGGTTGTCACTCATCTGTCTCGCTTTATGACTACGAAGATGGCTCTTGAGTCCAGCTTTACTGAGGCAGGGTCTTGCACAGACACTGCATGTCAACATCATAGGAAGACCCCTCCCATTTGGAAGTGTAACAGCGATGCCCTTCCTGACATCCCTCCTTACTTTCTCAAGTGCCACTCGAGATTTCTCAAAAGTGGCTGTCCCCTCGTGCACAATCCTTCTCCACCTGCTACGATCAATAGCTATGACTTCCCATGTGTCAGGAGTGATGTAAGCATCTCTTAAGGAAGCTTTCAGCAAGTCCTTATACCTCCGTTTTGGTTTATGTGGAGGTCGTTCTCCTTTAGCTAACTCTCCATAAAAGAGTTGTTTTGGCATCCTTGAATCCTTCATCCTGGCCATTAGACCGCTCCATCTGAGCCTTTGCTTTCACACCGAGAGCCTTCCAATATTTCAAGATCACTGATGCGGTCCTTCCACTTAATGCCATAGATCCGTCTGAGACACATCTGATGGAAACGTTCCAGTTGTTTAAGGTGGTATCGATATGTGACCCACGTCTCGCAGGCATAGAGAAGAGAAAAGAGCACATATGTCTTGTACACCTTTATCTTTGTCTTTCTGCATATGTCTCACCGACTCCAGAGGCGCTTTTCTAGCCTTCCGAAAGCAACACTTGCTTTCCTAATTCTATATGGAATTTCATTATCCAAATCGCTATATGTGTTAATAGTGCTTCCCAGGTAGATAAACTGATCAACTACATCAAGTCATTTACCATACACATAGATATTTGGTACACTATATTGCTTACCAGGAGCAGGTTGATGCATGACAACAGTTTTCTTGAGATTGACTGTCAATCCTAAGGCAGTGTGTGTGTGTGTGTATGTGTATCGGCCCCCGCTGTATTCTTATTGACTAATAGAATCATGATATCGCTGGAAACTCACATACATGAGAATACATGAATCCGCTTATGTACACGTTTCATCGAGCAAACTTCTTTCAAAATGTGTTGCATATCAATCTCTGTGTATGCTACTAGCTCACAATCATTTGCATACAAAAGGTCTATCATGATAGAGGTAAATACCTTTGTTTTCGCAGCAAAGCGCCTGATAGTAAATATGCTGCCAGAGGTTTGATAATGGATGTAAACACCGTATCTGCAGTTTCTAAATACAATACAGAACACCATCGCAAAATATATGGCAAATAGGGTCGGTGCCAGAATATTCCCCTGTTTCACTCCATTTTGTATTGAAATAGGCTCCAACATTTTCCCTCTAACATTCACCCTACCATTCATGTCTTCATGAAAAGACCTAACCAAAGCAAGTAACTTTTCAGGACACACAAGTTTCTGGAAGACTTTCCACAATGCTTTTCTAGTGACGGTATCAAAGGCTTTCGTCAGATCGACAAAAACCTGATACAAATCGAGACCCTGTTCCACACACTTCTCCTGAAGCTGTCTAGCTGAAAAAATCATATCAGTAGTGCACGTCCCACACGAAAGCCAGATTGACTTTCTGGAAGAACACAGTCTGCAACGTATTTCAGCAGACGATCCGGAAGTACCCTGCATAAAACCTTTCCTACGACAGACAGCAATGATACTCCCCTATAATTACCACAATCATTCCTGTTGTCCTTTCCCTTATACAGGACCTCCATTACTGTATCTCTCCAGTCCTCAGGTACAGATTCACTAGTACCAAACAAAGAATGAAGTTTCTGCAGAAGTTTCCCACCACCATTATGTAACAACTCCGCATGTATGCCATCCATACCCGGGACTTCCCATTATTCAACCTTGAGATAGCCATTGCAACTTCTTCCAACTTTGGTGGTTCTGCGAGTTCTGCCTTCACAGGTAATCCAGGGATGAGATTGAGAACATCCTCACTAACTACAGACTGCTGATTCAAAAGTTCATCAAAGTGTTCTTGCCACCTTCGCAGAATTCCTTGTGAATAACGAAGTTCTTTACCATCCCTGCTTCGGAGTGGTGTCATCAGGGAAGACGTCGGTCCATAAACTTCTCGCAAGAGACCATACAACAGCTTTGTGCTATTGGAATCTGGTGCCGCCTGTATCTAATCGGCCTTCTTACTCCACCACGTATCCCTCATCTCTGAGAGCCTTTGCCTCACACGTGATTTTACGTCCTTGAGTTCCCTATGGAACACTTGCCTTTCCTGTGGCTTTGCTGACAAATAGCGTGACAAAGTACGTCTTTTATCAGCCAATAAATCAACTATATGTTCATCATTTTCTTTAAACCAATCTTGGAGCTTTCTTTGTATCAATCCCAGAACTTTCTTGCCTATATCATAAACTGACTTTTTAAGGGTCGGCCAATCCTCCCCAATATCTGCAGCATTCATTTCCTCTAGTAAAGTTCTCTTCACACTATTACACCTAAAACGATCAACATTCAGTCTTTTAGGCAGGGTAATCCCTGCAGCTCGGATTTTATGTTTTGTGACTAATTTCACTTTTGCACGTACTAGGCGGTGGTCAGTCCAACACTCAGCTCCACGAAGAACACAAACACACTGCACATCCTGTCTGTCACGCACCCTAACAAGGATGTAATCCAGAATATGCCATTCTTTAGATGTAGGGTGCATCCATGTAGTCTTAAACTTATTATTTTGTTGAAACGTGGTATTGGTAACACACAGACGCAGCTCCTCACACATCTGCAGCAAAAGCATGCCATTACTATTACACTTTCGCACCCCATGCTTTCCAATTACAGTCCATGTGTTAAAATCCCTACCCACTCTAGCATTAAAGTCACCCAGTACGATGACTTTGTCTGCCCGAGGGATATTTCTTATAATGCCCTTCAAAGCATGGTAGAAAGAAAGTTTTTCGTCATCAGTATAGCACATAGTTGGAGCATACACACTCACCAAAGTCATATAATTTCCTTTAGTCAATGGAATTCTCATGGACATAAGACGCTCGTTAATTCCGACTGGGAATTATTCCAACTTGTCCACAAGAGTAGTCTTAACAGCAAATGCTACTCCAGCTTCTCCTCTAAACTCTTCATTCCTCCCTTTCCAAAAGAATGTATATTTTCCTCAAGATTCTGTAAGATGACCATCTCCAGGTAATTTCGTCTCAGATAAAGCAACGATGTCAAGATCATAGCATTGAAGCTCCTTCGCAACAAGCGCAGTCCTTCTTTCAGGACATTCAGAGGACTTGCGGTCAAGCAGTGTCCGTACATTCCAACAGCCAATATTCAATATTTTCTTTGGTTCTATCCCAGTAGCATGATGACGGCTAGGTTCAGACTGTGATGCTCTGGAGCCCCTGCCGGGCCAGACTCCTTCAGCTGATGTGGTTCCAGAGTCCTTACTGCCATTTATTTTTATACTGTTGTGGTACATCATTGATTTTTTGCTTTTCAAGGCCACAGCCAGCCATTCAGTTGAGACTCACAGCGCTATCAACAATCATGAATTAGTTAATTAATTTAATCAATCAATCAATGTTGTTATCGTGCAATGCCCGTGCAAGAAGATTTTTTTTAAAGTGAGGAAAGGATGTGCACTGAGTCAACCCCACTCACTAAGCAACAGCAGCCATAATCCGAAAAGAAGAACAAGTCAACATCATCGGTAAACACTGAGCCGCAGGTTTTCTGTCGGAGTTATCCCAGTTACCTGAGTTACCTTCTCCTCGAAGGATGCCCTAACAAGGCTAGGAGTCCTTCATTCCCAATGGTTTAACCGCCCGGTATTCAGTCCGATTATTTCTATGTCCCCGCGCATGATACAGCCTTAAGACATTTATTGGATGGTCGTTGACTCTCAAGAGTTCCTCCGCCCTTTGAAATCAAGAGGAGAATCGGGAGATGAGGGTAAAGTAGTAGGGAAAATTTAAGGGAGAGCTGAAGGATAAGAAAAGGTTTAGTCAACTAAAAGGAGATGTAAGAATAGGTGGGAAAACATTAATATAACCCATCGGTTACATGGTACC
>NC_043007.1:57245859-57258359 GCF_006345805.1 Octopus sinensis | reverse complement strand
ACCACTCCTTGGTCTGAGTTTTGCCTACTGGCACGAAAATTTTCTCGCATGCGCAGGAAGAGTAGCGTCACTTCTCACCCAAAGTTTTTACCCACGCGACATAAGTCTTGGCGTACGTACACACAATACAAACGCTACACATGTCATCCCTATTTTCGAGCGATAATCCTGATGCGAGGAATTTATAAACAGCTGGTTTCCATTCGAGGAAAAGAATGTCGGAACACCTCCCTTGACTCTTTAGTAAGAGACACAGCAATATGTTTGCAAATTCGTTTGCCAGCCCTACGTTTGATGAACGAGCTGACTTTGCTCCGTCGACATAGTCAACATCCCTTGTAACGATAGCAACTTCGCGGTCTCCTGTCTTTTAGCGATGGGAACAGATTCTACTTGTTTGACGGCTTACATCTACTGTCAACGCCCATCAGTGGGAGGAGATATTGACATATCGCGACTGATGATATGCTGTGACGCAGAGGCTGACAACACACAGCCAGACGCAAGTAGTTTCCAAGGAAATACATTTATACCGCTTTAACAGAAAACACTGCAAGTAACAGAACATTCACAGCAATAAGGAAATCAACAACAGTAACATCATACAGTGAAAGCGCACCTTTTGACAAATGAGTAAAACAGAAAAACTAAGTCTCTTATTTTCCACATCGACACAAATTTTTGACATGAACGGATTAGTCGAGGAAAGATCTACTTGGCAAAGTTTTATAACCAATGGAAACACATCTATGCTGAATTTCTTTACTCAAGTGTTTGATAAAGGAAGAATTCCTATATATCTACCATTAAAAGCGGAACATGTTTCATCCCGGACCTCGGAATAATATCGTGTTTCTTGATTTCCCTTCCAGTGAGGGCTGAATCTTTGGTTCCCGTTTGTCTTGCATTACATCTATTTTCATCTGTTCTAGTTTTGGGATCCTTCCCCTTCAGCTGCACAAACGGACGATGACAACGTGATACTGTTGGAAACTACAGAAGTTCGTTTTATTTTATTTTATTTTTTGTTTTTTAAGATGGCTACATGATTTCAAGGAGATTTCTCTACTATATCTGACAAATTCTAGGAACCACGTTGTGCGTTTCCCGTTGACACATCAATATCATTGTAATTTTTCTTAGAAATCGCTATAGTTGTTGTTGCGAATGTTGTTGGTGTTGTTGCTCTTTAACTATTCACCTCATGTGTACATCTGTGTCTTCATATTTTCCACCGTTATTGTATTTCTTCAAATCTCAGACTCTTTCTTCATCATATTTGCCGTCTTGGTTGAGTGGAATATAAAAGCCATCCTCACCAACTCCAACGACAGCAACAACAAAATCATCTGAGAATAAAAGAAATCGGATACCACCCTTATATATATATATATATATATATAAATGTACGCAAATATGCATGTATACAAGTGGGTGTATAGTGTTAGCGAATTATTGTTATTATCATTATCATCATCATCATCATCATCATCATCATTATATTATTATTATTATTATTATTATTATTATTATTATTATTATTATTATTATATGCTATGTATATAATGAAGTAGTACAGCGATTCACCTTCCCTTGAGTATGTCACTAATTAATTGTCTCCGAGCGGAATTTATCTTTTGGCAATCAGCGCCAGTGTTGCAGAGAGAAATATGATCTGGAGGACTGCACACTGAGCAAACTATGGGGGTGGGGTGGAATGGGGAAGACTTGGGGAATAGGTGAAGTAAAGACGATAGACGGTGGTAGATTGAAGATGTATGGCGTAAGGAAGTCGTGATAGACGAAGAAGAGAAGAAGAAGAAGAAGAAGAAGAAGAAGAAGAAGAAGAAGAAGAAGAGGTGGGTTAGTGAAACCTGATCCTTGATGTTTGTTCATAGTGATTGGAAAGAAAATATGGAGAGAAAAAATACTTTGGAAAGTAGACATGGTCTCTGAGTGTGTGCGTGTGTGTGTGCACGCGTGCATATATGTGTGCGTGTATGTGTATAAGTGACTGTGTGTGTGATTTGATTGATTGCCATAGCGTCTAGAAACATCGAAGTCAAGGAAGGAGGGAAAAAAATTACAGAATAAATAGTATCTTGATGGCTTTACTTAGTTCGCTCGCAGCCGCAAGTCCGACCTACCGAGACTTTCTCTGTTAGAATGTATGCGATGAAGGAGAAGAAGGGGGAGGAGTAAGATGGGGCACATAGATGAAGAGATAAATAAAATGGCGGAGGATGTGACGAAAGAAATTATAGAGGAAAGAATGAGGAAACCGAAAATGAGTTTTTAGTTACGTTTTAATATGTTCTGAGTTCAAATCCTACTTGCATCGATTTTATCTTTTATGGTTCAGATATCGATACATAGATTCCGATTAATATTGGGATCCATATTATTGAATTTACTCAGTATACTCATCCGAAAATAATTTGTTGGCCTCTTGCTCAATTTATTTGTTTGAGTCATTAGACTGCGGCTACGATACAGCATTGCCTTTAAAGTTATCTTTTTTATTTTGTGATTTACTTCAACCGCAATATTTTGATCGCTACCTAATCTGTTGTTGTCGTAGATGAAGGTAACCTGATGTCGACTGACATGCAAAGGATTAAGAAAAACGGATTAAATACCAGAAGGTATTTCCTTTGACCCACTTTTTCACTTCCACACCAGTGTGTGTGTGTATGTGTGTGTGTGCACAAGCAGGCTTCTACACCACAGTTTCACTTCTGATGTTTTAGTTGTCCCGAGGCTATGGTAGAAAATGAAAGCATACCGAAGATGCTGCGCAATGAAATCGAACGCAGATCTGTGTATATGGTTGTGAAGTGAGCTTTATAATCACTGTCGTATGAAGTAAGTCAATATTCTTTGGAAGGGGCGGTGAGCTGGCAGAAACGTTAGCACGCCGGGCGAAATGCGTAGCCGTATTTCATCTGCCGTTACGTTCTGAGTTCAAATTCCGCCGAGGTCGACTTTGCCTTTCATCCTTTCGGGGTCGATTAAATAAGTACCAGTTACGCACTGGGGTCGATATAATCGACTTAATCCGTTTGTCTGTCCTTGTTTGTCCTCTCTGTGTTTAGCCTCTTGTGGGTAGTAAAGAAATAGGTATTTCGTTTGTCTTTACGTTCTGAGTTCAAATTCTGCCAACGTCGATTTTGCCTTTCATCCTTTCGGAGTCGATGAAATAAATACCAGTTGAACGCTGGGATCGATACAAATTACTTATTCCCCTCCCCCGAAATTGCTGGCCTTGTGCTAAAATTTGAAATTAATAATTCTTTGGAAGAAAATAGTATTTTAGTTACATCTCTTTACATTTCGGATTACAATCGTTACAGGATCGATTTTATCTTTCACCTTTGTCGGACCTTGGTTAAAAGCAGATTATATTGATATCACGTGGTGTGAGATAAAGTGAATGAATTATCAAAAAAGATTAAAAGATGAGATGGAGATGGGTGTAGAGGAAAGGGATCAAAGGTGGGTGTTTTTGTTGTTTTGTTTATCTCTGAAGATCTCAGTAAGCTCTCTTAACGCTTTTTGACGTACCAGATACTGGGAACAGCTTCTTACAGTCTCTCACAACAAATACAGTTTTCAGGGAGTGAAATAGAGAAGAAAAAATACACGACGCCCCCCCCCCCCCCGTACTTGACTGACACTTTATCTATGGATCTCGAAAGAATGAAGTGTAAATTTGACAATAACGAGATTTGAACGAAGAGAACCGAAATAAATATTGCAAGACAGTCCAAAGAATTCTGCCCGTTCGCTGATTCACTCTAGTTTTTTTTTTTAATGCACCCTCTCTTCATCGAAGAAGGGTAACATAGTGAGCATCAGATTGGAAATAGCAGCCACGTACCTGTCGGTCATACTGTAGTCTTAAATAACGAAGATATTTCATTAGGATAGTAGTAGACACAGAGGTTGTATATAAAATAATGCCAGTGTTCAATTACTCCATCAACATTCTCAGTTCAAATTTAGCAATGGTCAACTGTGGGGATATGTGCTGCCTTGTGGTTGTGTTTGGAATCAATATTTGGCATGTGTTCCTCTGGATATATATAAATATATATCCCAATTAATAAATTCGTAAAAGTCCTATCAGTTGACGTGTTACAATGAAAGGTACCCGAACTTCAAAATTCATATCTTCCCTGAACAAAAACTTATTTTTTCAAGAGTATCATGAATCTTACGTCGATCTCGAGCATCCAATTATTCTTTCAACTGGGCAGCCTACTCACTGGATTAAGGCACGAAGTGTTTGAGCACTCAAATGATATATTTCCCAACGTATTTCTCAGGTAGAATCCGTAAGACTCTGTATGTGACAAGGTGTCATCTTTGAATTACAAGTATAGTCCATCCGATGAGCTTGTATACAATTTTTGTTTACCCAATTTTATTCACACGGCTTAGGTCAACCTGAGGCTATCGTTTTTGCTCAAGATGTTACATAGGGCGATCGAAACTGAGGCCTCATAGTTTAGAAGTGAACTTCTTAATCACTCAAGCTTATGCTGTTTTCTAACCCCAACTCTAATCCTATACCTGACCATTCAGTTTTTTTTTTTAATTATAGTGTATCTAGGTCTAAATCATTGATTGTGTCCTTCGTTGTTTGATATTGTAGAGTTTGAAAGAAGGGGATTCGATTGCTATTTCCGATAATTTGAGCGATCGGTGGAGGTTCCCACTTTGGCTCAGTTTAGTATATTTTCTTTACTCTAATAACCTGATGCTATCGTAGTTAGAATCTGACTGGAAATACTATCATGAATTTTCATAACACAGCAAAATATGTGTAAAGAACTAAAACACGTTCAGAGAAACACATGCCAAATATCGATTTCAAACACGACCACAAGGCAGCACATATCCCCACAGTTGACCACTGCTAGATTTGAACTGAGAATGTTGATTGAGTAATTGAACACTGGCACTATTTTATTAATTTTGTCAATCCGCCAAGCAACCTCGTTTGTTCAAAAATATGAGCGAACTGCTTGAATTTCCGCGATTAGATTAACCACCAATGGGCGATCAGTCCCACAGTCCCACCAGTAAACATGGAGCCCTAGAATTTACGATGTCTGTCCCTTTCTCTCATATGTGACAGGATATACATATATATAATAGGAACAGCTTTAAATTAAAATACCGGTTTGTATACCATTTGTAAAATATATACAAACACGGAACGGCACTAGGTATAATATTTTGAGGCAGAGAATCTTCACAAAGAGCCTTTTATGTTAAAAACACAGGGTGTTGCTCGGAACACCGGTAGATAGCAAAACACAGTGATTCAACCTGATTTAATCTCCTCAGTGATGCGCACGCTCAACTTGTGAGCCAAGTCGAAAATGTTGGTTCTGATATAGAAGTCAATAAACAAAAAAATTACTGATTTGTGCGAAGGCTAACGAAGCTAGAATTAAATTAATAGACACACTTGAAACAACCTTAGATTAAAATACAGATATGTATATCATCTATGATGTGTATACAATCGTGGAATGGTACTAGCTGTAATATTTTGTTTCAGAGAAATTTCAAGTATGTGTGCGTATGTACTTGTGTGTGTGTGTGTGGTGTGTGTGTGTGTGTGTTGTGTGTGCGCGCGCGTTGGGTAGGGTTGTCGTGCTCTTGACTTCTTGGAAACTATTCTAATCTTTCTCTGAATGTCTAAATGACAATGTAATCGAAATTATAATTCTTCTTTTTCTCTATTTCTACTCCTATTGTGATATCTCGGAAAGGATATGTTGGATTATATCATAACGAATTACCTGCTAAGAGGTTCATACATGGTACCTATTACAAGATAGATGGTATCTATTATAAGATAAATCAGTTGATCCAACAAGTGAGAAGAACTTTAGTTCTGAACACATCTCAGCTCCAGTGACGAGATGTGAACCGTCGATCCTTTGCTTCATAGTATGATATTCCAACGCCGCAACCTTCAACGTTTCTGTACGTTCATTAATAGCTAAAAGAAAATAATTTTTTCATCTGAAATATTTTGATGATATTGTAACCGTAAAATAAATATTTTCAACTTGACCTTTCACAGTATAAACCTCCAGCGAAATTTTCCTCTTCTTTTCTTTGAAAGCGATCTCTTAAATTTTACATTTTAAATTGTTTTAGCAAAGATTAGGAAATGCAACCTTTTACACAGATTTAAGTAACTAGAACTTCATAACCATGTTAAAGCTATAGTTTGCAATACAAATTAATTTCTGGCTACTCTAGTTTTATTTCCTTGCGGATATCTTTTATTTCTATTTGTTTATTAATTCATTATCGGTGCAATTGTTTTTACTTCTGTTTGTTTTAATGTTAACAAGATGCATGCATACATCGATGACTTGCAGGACCCAGTTGATTAAATGATGTGGGCAGACATTTACAAAGTATGACGATAGGAGCGATAAATTGGCACCCAAACAATTAACACCAACAATAACGAGTATAATGACAAATACATTTGTAATAAAACACACGTAAATATACGCACACACACACACACACACACTCCATATCTCTCTCTCTCTCTCTCACTTACACACACACATGTTTAAGAAATTCTTCATGATACGCTGCATCATTGAAGAATGCTGAATGAGCCCTCAAAGCTATAAGAATAAAAACCATTATGACAATAGTCACTAATGGTTTAATAGTACTAGAAAGAAGAAAGAAAATGTTAAAGAGCAGGCGTGTAGTGGAATAAAGTGAGATACATGGTTTTACTTGAAGAACGTTCTTGATTCTCCTTACACAAAATGCATAAAACAAACCCCGGAGCCGAGTCTTTTTCCTCAGTTCCTCAAATCCTGCAACACAAAATTTAATGCACGCAGCACACACATGGAAATTCATACGTATGTAACAAGCATTCATGCGTACATAAACACACACACACACACACACACATGCACACACGCACACAAGCACACACACACGCATACACTTTTCATCTGTAAACGTGAGTGATTACACTTGTTCTTATTTGTAAAAGAAAAAAGAAAACACAAACAAAAATAATACTCCTGCATCTAATACAAGTTCATTGATTATTATAGAATTTACTCAAGGTAACTAGAGACATTTTGGAAGTACTTGATATTCAAACAGAATTCGACTAATGGTACTCGACTATTCATGATTTAGTAACTATCATACAATGCTTTCGGCATATGATATTATTCTCATAGTTTTTAGTCCTTCACCTCTTCAACGAAGCCATAACATTTGGTCACTAAACTCCAGTGTAAGGAACCTAACAACAACAACTACTAATAAATATAACACTGAACTTGGTTTCAGGGGTTTTACCTTCATATTGTCTCTGTTATAACGCCTTCGTCTTCCTGCTAAGCTGAAGCAATCTACCTGCTTCTATTTAGACTGATGTAACCTAGTTGGACAAACATTAGTGTGCTCACTAAAGTGTAAAAGGTTCAAATGCACTCAAATACATTCATACACAACACGATTGTACATACATTCACATGATGGCAGAGAGGATACAAGAGCAAGTAAAAGAGACTTTTGACAAGAATTGCTTTAGCGCTGAGAATGATAGTGATAGAGTCAGGAAACACTGATGACAAAAAAAATCAACTATTTCCTGTCTCCCTTTGAACGTTGAATTCAGCAATCTAACCCACATCCCCTTCGATAACAACCATATTCTCTTCTATTTAATAGAGCTCTGTACAAAATTGTGAATATGTAGCATAATGCATTGTCTAAATAATCATTTAAAATTTACAGAATAGCAGACGATAGTGTGAATTGATCGAAGCAGACGATAGAGTTACAATGGAAATAGCCAATGGTAAAACACACCCAATTGGCTCTCCAAGAAAGTTAAGATGAAACAGCTCAAAACAAAATGTGATTTATTAAATACAAACTTTCCTTCAAAGCTGTAACATCAAAGAAGAAAGTGACTGGAGGTGATCATAATGTGTATTATTAAACAATTCTAGTGGCAAATGCCGAAAAATAACCGTCATTTCTTGGTGAACTGAGTCCACGAACCGGTTTCAATTTCCGGTGAAGCCATTTCACTTGCCATGAATTGAATGGGCTTCTACTATGAAAGAAACTCTGATGTGTGAGTATATGTGCGTACGTGTGCGAGTGTGTGTGTGTGTGTGTGTGTGTGTGTGTGTGTGTGTGTGTGTGTGAATGTGTGTGTCAATATATAAGTTTACACATTTATGTATGTGTGTGCATATGTGTATGTATGTGTGTATTACTGTTTGTATGTATACACATTTGTGTGTGTTCTTCTATGTATGTATGAACGTGCGTATGTATATATGCGGGTGTGTATGTGTGTGTGTGTGTGTGTGTGTGTGTGCGCGCGCTTATGTGGGATATGTTGAAGTTACTTTACATAAGCCGGAATGACAATGTTTTACCCCTTTCATTTGAATCTGTCAGACGTTTTTCGGTTTGTAAGAAAAAATAATTAATATTTCCGTGGCGATTTATTGAAAGCTATGCTGAACAATGGAGGTCAAATAAATTACTAAACCACCTTGAGCCAATGAGGCCGACGAGGCCAACGAGGGATTCTCTGCATGGACGCTCTACATGCTAGAAGTAACAGCCAAATCTCTTTCATATAATCACACTCTTTCATCTTAGTTTAAAAAAAGGAAGTCATCGGAAAATAATCTCCTATATTCAATCTGTATGGGAAAACAGGTAGTGACGACCAAAAGACTGTTTATTCGATTATTGCTAAGCTAAACATGAAGCACACGTCGGTAAATGTTGTCCTAGATAGACTGTGTACAGAAAAAATGGGAAAGTCGTACGTCTACTATATCATTGCTGACCTGAAAAAGCGAAATGGAAAGAAACATCGGAAAACGTAGTCTTAACTTCACGAGTATTCATAGCTAAAACAAGTCCTACGATCATTGTTGATCTAGAATTAAAAATATTTATTTCTATTATAGGCCCAAAGCCTGAAATTTTGTGGAAGAGGGCCATTCGTTACATTGACCCCAATGCTCAACTGATACTTATTTTCATTATTTACATTTGTCCTCATCTTATTTGTTGTTAACACAACGTTCGACTGACATACCCTCCTGCCTTCATCAGGTGTCTTCAGGAAATTTCGAACCTGGGTTCTCATTCCTAAGATATTTTTCGATGTTATTATTATTATTATTATTATTATTAATATTATTATTATTTCTATCATTATCATTATTATTATTATTAATATATTATTATTATTATTATTCAGGTCACTGCCTAGAATCGAACTCAGAATCTTGGGGTTATTAGATCGCGCTCTTAACCACTACGCCATATGCCCGTAGGCATATTCTGAGTTCGATTATAAACTATAAGTTAAAGGCTCTAAAGTGATACCACATGTTTTGCTTGTGTTCTCTGTTTCTTACACACACGCACACACACACACACCACACACACACACACACACACACACACACACACACACACACACACACACACACAAATATATATGGATTCTCCATCACTATAATCAATGAATACCGTAGAGTCGACTTTTTAGCCGCTACTTTTGATTTGGATACTGGCCTGCACGAACCGTTTCATAAACCTAATGAGAGCCTAAAATATGTCAACGTTGAATCTAATCATCCACCATCAATAATTAAAGGATCTGTCAATAATATCCCGGCTAGAATATCCAGGCTATCCGTAAATGAAAATATATTCAACATACACGCACCTTATTATAACTCAGCCTTAGCTAAGGCCGGATACCGTGAGAAAATCCAATATACCAGTAGTAGTAATAATAATAATAACTCTTACAACTCAACAAGTAATACGATTCATTATAAAAAAAACTTACCAAAAACAACAATAACTACACACACAAATCAAAAATCTAGATAATAGAATCCCAAACCATAAGATAAGACTAACCAAACCCAGACACATTAGGATCAACCATGAGTTAGAGAAAACTCGTAACAAACAACAAATTAAAAACCTAACACCAGAAAAGCCAATTGCCGTTCCAAGCACTCAGACAAACAGAACTAACCGAAAATATAAAACCTATGACGTCCTTTGGTATAACTCAGTCTGGAGCTCCAGCATCTCATCTAAGATCGCAAAACAATTTTTCACCGCACTTGATCGCTGCTTCCCTAAAAATGGAGCATACAGTAAAATATTCAACCGTCACATTATGAAACTATCCTATGCAAATTCATCAAACTTAGAGCACCATATTCATAGGATTAACAACCATAAACTGAGGCGAAGACTAGTCAGCACTCAAAATAACCTTCTTGAGATTAACCATAACTCATATGTCCAGCCTAAAGACAACGTTTATAACTCGAATTATACTGTCAACCAACAGAGCGATAATTACAATATCCATGATAACCATCCAACAAATAGCACCAGCAACAATTACAATAATAAACTGAGAACACCTACAAATAGTGATAATAAAATGATAACCAACATACCAAACAGAACCAAGCCCTCCAGCACTCGATGTACACAAGCCAACAAAATCAAACAGTTATGCTCATGCAGAGATAGATCCAATTGTCCTTTGGATAACCAATGTATGACTAAGAACGTGGTATACAAGTGCACTATAAATACTAGAGGAGGCACCTACGTATATATTGGAGCATCGATACAGCAACCACATCGCCAGCTTTCGAAATATCCTTAAACGATATGTAACATCACGGGCCGACAAAATACGACCTTACATGGTCCATACTTAGACACGCGAGTCCCTATAACACTATACCTGAGAATGCCACTTATGCTCCGAGGAGTCAATCTCGATAATGTTTACAAATGAGCGCATTATAAATAAATTCACTGAACTATTACCCAGCTGCCTACACGCAGCTAAACACAAATCCCGACCATACATAATTTGATGTATACATGGCGCCCATAACTCTTAATACACCTGAACTTAAGACATTATATTCTCATAACTTGTATTTGACATATGATCTTGCAATCTAGATCCATATATGTATATATGTATGTATATATATATATATGTGTGTGTGTGGTGTGTGTGTGTGTGTGTGTGTGTGTGCGTGCGTGTGTGTGTGTGTGTGTGTGTGTGTGTATAAGCATATATCTGTACGTATATATATATATGCATATTTATTAATTTATAATAGAATATAAGGATAAAAATCACGTTGATTTTTATCAAGTAGTCAGCATGCTATAAAAATTTATAGGCAATTTATACATTAAATTAATAATAATATACATATGTATATAATTATATTAAAGAAGCAAGGATGAAAACGACCTACCTTCAGCATGCATGAAGTACCGATACCTTCAAAAAATTACCAAAATCTCCAGATGTATATATTTATCTGGCGTTTTTGGTAGTTTTTTTTTAGACATCAGCAGTTCAAGCATGCCAGACATAGGTCGTTTTCGCCCTTGCTCCCTTAGTATGATTATATATATGTGTGTGTATGTGTGTGTGTGTGTGAAGCTTTGCACGGACGTGTGTATCTTGCTTTACGTACGAATTTATGCACATATTTACCTATACTATGTACGTATATTTATGTATGTATACACGTGTGTACCTGTGCATACGAGTTCCTATACATATATATTTATATATTCGTCCATAGGTGTGCGTATGCGCGTGTATCTAGTTGCATATATATGCCCATATACTTGGATGTGCGTGTGTGAACGTGTATGTATATGTGCATATATATATGTGTGTGGTGTGTGTGTGTGTGTGTGTGTGTGTGAGTGTGTGTGTGTGTTTACGTATATATGCGTCTAAGCACGAACACAAAAAGTATTATCTTCCTTTCAACTTCTACTTCCTTTTCTTTCTCTTAACAGTTACATCAGCGAAAGCTGATTACGTCATTCTCTCTAAACTGGAATGTATACTTTCCACTTTCATATTTGAATTTTTTGCGTTTCAATAATTTTTCTCTGATTTTACTCATTCTCGAATTTTATGGCCATATAGCGGTACGTAAGCCGACTCAAGAAATCACGAGTGAGACTTTTTATTGATGTACCTGAAGATACCCAGAACGAATCGAAATATGTGTTGTACCCAATAAAGTCTATTAAACATTCCATCATCTATTTTATTAATACTGTTACCCCAACCGCCTTTACAAAGTTCCTGCAGTAAATCTACGGATAACAACAGGTCATCGAAACTGTGCCGGTACTTTACTCATCATCAATTTATACATTTTGTAAAATTTCTGTGTGTATCAAATCCCACACAAGATAAATTTCTGGTTTCTGTTCTTTTAAAATTATCTCCGACTGTAGAGCATCCATTATAATTACCAAATGGTAATTGAGAAGGAAAGATAATTTTAAGGATCAAAATTTGTAAATGTTGTCGTGCCATTAAGGAAAATGCCATCAGCATGACAATTGTAACCAAGAGA
>NC_043007.1:57238359-57240859 GCF_006345805.1 Octopus sinensis | reverse complement strand
GTGTGTGTGTGTGACAGCGCTGCGAAGGCGGCGAGGGAAAGATAGTAGACGCTGTCAAACGACGTTATAGAGAGAAAGTGATAGGAAGGGAGGAAACAGAGAGAGACGGAGGAAGACAGGCAGATAAGAGAATGGGAGCAGACTTGTCAAAGTTTGCGTTTTTTGCCCTAGTAACAACACCTTTTAAGATAGGGATTTCTAAGCTAACCCACTTACATCCTCACCTCATTTTACATGTCCCTGTAAATTTTGGAGTCAATCCGACGGGATCTAGTGGTCTTTAACGCATTCCAATGCCAAAACCAGACAAACAAACTTTTCGTATTTCAGATTTATAGATATTGATATATATATATATATATATATATATATATATACTCGCTGAAGGTGACCCGCTCTACGCGCGGGTAAGAGTGTGGTTGTTACTTTCAGTTGCTTCCTTTCAGCACGTAAAAAGCGCCATCCGAACGTGGCCGATTGCAGCGCCGTCTTGACTGGCTTCTGTGCCGGTGGCACGTAAAAAGCACCAACTGATCGTTGCCGCTGCGAGCCCCCCTGGCACCTGTGCCGGCAGCACGAAAAAAGCACCCACTACACTCACAGACTGGTTGGCGTTAGGAAGGTCATCCACCTGTAGAAACACTGCCAGATCAGACTGGAGCCTGGTGCAGCCTCCTGGCTTCCCAGACACCGGTCAAACTGTCCAACCCGTGCTAGCACGGAAAACGGACGTTAAACGAGGATGATGATGATGATTCTCCCTTTTTGTTTCTCTCTCCTTTCTCTCTCACTTTCCCCACTCTCTTACTTTTCTTTTCTCTCGGACTCTCCCTCGCTTTCTCTTACTCTCTATCTTTATCTATCTCTCTCCCATTTATAAACAACAAAAGATCTTGAGTAAGTTGAGAAATAAAATATTTAGAAAGATCAATCATAAATATCAGGCAGTGGCAACGGAAAGGTCTGCTTCAAGACAGAAAGCAAAACGCTAACATTTAAAAGGGACAGACGAACTTGCGAGCTGAATAAAAATATTGGAAAGCAAAGTTTGAAGGGATAGAATCTGAGGATAGTAGAATCACCATGGCTGGCATTTCTTAACGACGGACAGCAACGTATTGACAGTTTAACGTCTGGCGTAAAATTTTGAACTTGATGTAAAAGAAAATTCGTAAACACCAAGTTTTGAAGTGATTCTTTCTCACGACAGTAGACTCACCATGGCAAGCATTCAAAACTTCTTCATCATGGACGGCAACACATTGACGATTAAAAGGCTGGTGCAAATTTTTTAGCTTGATGTAACAGAATTCCTAAACACTCGCTCATTTAAATTTTAATCCCCTTCCAGCCCCATTTAGACCTCTTTTCACATTTTGGTTAACATAACCCGATTTCATTCGGGTCTACTCGGGCCACATTTTATAAGATGAGGAATTTTGTCCTAGAGGTCACGCCTTTCATTTGAGGAAAAAAATAGTTTTCATGCAAACTTGCCAGTACTTTTAACTTAGGTGTGCATATTTTCAGCTGAACCGACCGACCACATAATGCACACATTATATATATATATATGTGTGTATATATATATATATATATGTGTGTGTGTGTGTGTGTGTGCACGCATTATATATACAAATGTATACAAATTATATATATATATATGTATAAATTAAATTAGAGATAAAACCACTAATAGGCAAATCAAACAGTGAAAAACCAAAAACAAAAACATAAAAATAAAAATATAATATAGAAAATATATAAAATATAAAATTAAAAAATTTAAATTATTTAAATTTAAAATAAAAGTTATTAAATTATATTTATAATTTGTTTAAAAATATATATAACTATCAAAAAGTATTAAAAAGTTTAATATACATAAATACAGATATATACACTTTGTATGTATACATTATATATACATATTTATATATAGAACACACACACATATATAAATGAACGCAAGAAATATCTGATTGTGTGTTGTTGGTGGCGATGATAATTCTCTCTATGAATGCAGACAGATACATAAAAGAACGCCGTTTGACGAACTTATAAAGGGAAACTGAAGGGGAGTTAGAGGGAAATGGAGGAAATAGCGTGAGTGAGGAAGACAGATACGTAAAAGAACTGGAGTGGACTTGTCAAAGTGGGTTTTTGGCCCTAGCAACGACACCTTTTAAGATAGGGATTTCTAACGTAGCCCACGGGCATCGTCACCTCATTTTACATGTCCCTGTAAATTTTGGAGTCAATCCGACGGGATGTAGTGGCCTTGAAAGCGATCCAAGCGGTCGAAACGCATTTCAGTTTTATATATATATATATATATATATATATATATATATATATATATATATATATATATAATATATATATAAGTTCAGCAAAATTTAGATTCAAATGAATATGGTACTTAAGTCAGATGCACCAGAATTTGTACGGTGTGAACTTTGTTCACAGCGTACAGTGTGAACTTTGTTCTATGGAAACA
>NC_043007.1:57230859-57233359 GCF_006345805.1 Octopus sinensis | reverse complement strand
ATTTTTAATATATAAATTTTGCTAAGTTAGGATACACCTCGTTACCCTCAGTTTTAATTCCCACACTTAGAGCTCATTTTGACTTCTTTTGTTTTTCAATTTATGCCCCTTTTATTTGATAAATATAGTATGATTAGCACCCTGTCCTATCACCTATTCTCTATCTGTCATTATCTTACTAGCAACCCTGAGATATATCCTTTTATGTAGATAAGGGATGGTTATATGGTCCCAGTAATATAGCGACCGGAGAGAGTATCTGGCATTAATTAATCTATCACCACACACAAGAACTGTCAATTTCCAATGGATTTAATTCTCAGGACTTCTAAACAAAATACTGCATTAAATCTTTTGAATGTGATATAAAGATAAACATAAATGTAACCAACATCACCATTTCTCTTTCTTGATCCCCATTATTTTCCTTTTCCACTCTAAATTATAGTAGGCTTTAAGTATACATTTCCCCCCCAAATTCATTCTGTTACGAAAATAGCAAGAGGAAACAAGGTAACAATTTTGGTCTCTTGTGCTGATGAAAATATGCTTAAAAAACAATGGTTTATCCTTTATGTTGAAAGTTATATGGTCATTTGCAGCCGAGGGGAGCGGTTTATTTCAAATTGATGTAATGTTTTCATTGATCTAGGGAATGGAGCCGCTTGAAACGGCCGTAATGCACTGATTCCTAGACATCCTTGCTACTTATTTTCTTTATATATATTATATATATATTATATATCATATAGTATAATATAATATAATATATAAGACATTAACAAGAACAACGCATCTTTAATTCAGAATTACATCATAAAAAGGCTTACACGTATTTCTATTACGTAAGCAGTTTCAGATATAAAAATCGTACAATACACAAATCGATCCATTTTGAATCGATTGTGAAATTGAATATTTCAAAAACCTATGGAAACATGTTTTCAAAGCAACCCACACAGGTGTCAATCTAATGAGAGCTCTAGATTCACGCCTGATCGAATAAGTACCAATACGGCCGCAGCTCAATGACTAAAACAAGTAGATGATAAAAGATGTGTGTGTGTGTGGTGTGTGTGTGTGTGTGTGTGTGTGTGTGTGTGTATGCGCACGTGCGTGTGTGTGCACACTCAAGATGAATAAAATGTATTAAATATTGTAGAAGATAAATACTGAATTAATTCAAAATTATCTTTCTTTGGAGAGAATGGTATACAAATGCTTGGCGAAAGTTGTAACCAACTTCAAGGAGAAGAATAAAGTCAAAGATCAAGAATGCTACTAAATTCGCATGGCATTAGAGAAAAGATAGATTAGAAGGTAAACTGAGGTCATGGATTCCAGCGTCAATAGGTACAATATATCGTTGTTGTTGTCATCGTCATCATTGTTGTTGTTGTTGTTGTTTAGCCATAGGAGAAAGCCTATGATGGAAATCATTCCGCTCATAACAAGCTTGTCTTATATCTCCACGCATATTTTAACCAAACTTCAGTATTCAATATATCCTTTGTTTCGTAAGGTAACATGGTATAATTCTTCTTGGTGATGAAATAGCCACGGAGAGACCTCTTAAATGACTTGTTAAACTAGTATTTAGTGTAACAGTGAGTGGACTGATACTTTGTATCTCTTTGATTTTTGTGCTTGTCTCACTCGGTCTACAGTATACATTAACATATTGTCTGTTATCAAATATGGAAGTTTACGCTGCCATACCGTTCAGCATGTAGTGCATCTGATTTGAACATCATATGTTGTGGCTATAAATGGACGTTTTTGTAGAAGCTAGTGGAACAAAAACATCAATCTTCATTTATAGCCTGAAAGGAAGTGACTCTTAAAAAAAGATTATATGAGAGAAAGAGTGAAAAATGGACATAAAAATAGGATAAAAAGTTTAGAGAATGTGAAAAAGAGTAAGAGGGAGGAAAGGAAGAGATACAGGTAAGAGAGAAGGACGGGGAGACAAGAGGTCTTTATCCATGGCAAAATTACAATGGTTAAACTGCAATTTGTTTTTATAAAAGATGTAGATAATCTTATGTTAGTTTTACTGGACGGACTAAAAATCATACAGATATTGGCACAAGAACTCTTTTCCAAGATCTATAACAAAATAATCCAATTTGAAGTCCCAATGATCCTTTCAATAACAATTAATTATCCACAGATTTTTCAATGCCACGGGGACGACACGCATACGCTAGCGCGCGTACACTCACATTCACACACACGCACACACACACTCACACACAAATACACACACACTATATATATATATAATTCTTTAACAAGAGTAGTATAGACAGTGATTTCGAAGTTTCGGCTAGTGAAGCCTTCATCAGACTGTGATGCATTTGAGTTTATCTTGGCTTTATATAGTCTTTATTAAGTTTTGTAGATTTTCTAGGGTAAGATGTGTTCTGTTGAATGATAATTAGGTTGTGAGGGCATGGTGTTATTGGAAATTTTTATTGATTAAATTTGGAGTTCTATT